>NW_018403431.1:867281-888465 GCF_002113885.1 Mizuhopecten yessoensis | reverse complement strand
GGGGGGGGGGGTTATGGTTGCAATTCCGCCTTTTGAGTGTTGCCAAAAAGTTCTAAAATGGAGGATATGGGAACCTAACGTTCTAGTTTCTATAATTTAGGGATTTCAATTTGGACTGTCACTTAAAGCCCTACACTAGTCTAAATGTATATCCTATACTCCGTGGCGGCTAGCAATTAGCCTACTCTTTTTCGAAAGCCAGCAGAGTGATCTTTAACGTGCAAGGCGTGACTCTCCTTACACCGGACCCTCATTTAACGTCCCTTCCGAAGGACAAGAAGGTTAGAGGACAGCGTGAGGGAGTATGAACAAAGGTCTTATGGAAATAGGTTGTTAAGAGTTTGTTGGTATGTTATCTTTAAGAGGATTTATAAACACCAATTGTATAACCCCTATCCTGCGGCTACGTATTCAAGTCATGATGTGTACGAGTAGTAAAAAAGGGGAATTGGTAAAGGATGTTGATACTGTAGAGTATCGGGTGCGGTATAGATCTGCTGGCATTGTGTACGTTTGAAGGGTAAAGTTAGGTGATTTATGTGGTTTGATATGGAACCACTGTCTTTCAGGAGGCTGTGGCTACTGTGCTAGAGCATGTTTTGCATACGTGTTGCACATTTGACAGTGATATAGTGAGTGGGAAGAAGTGTAGAATGAGAGTAAATGCTAGGAAAATCAACTCCAAAACAAACCTGTTCTTGTCAGATACCACTGCTGACAAAGCACACAGACCACAATGTACGTTATAGCCTCATCCAGAATGACATTTGATAGATATTCTAATGTATTTGCCCGTTCCTGAAATCTCACCTTGAAATCGATTCTGACGTAACGGTCGCGCTGGGATAATTATCAGTTCGTATCTGGGTTAATGATCCTCGTGAAATAGCTGTGGCGGTGACCAGTTACAACTAGAGTTATTACTAGTTGATAGCATGATGAGAAGACAGTGTATGCTGTACAAGCAGCAACTGCATTGTAGCACTACCACTAGTATCCTGACTATATGTGTCAATGCCGAGCACTAACAACGCTAAATGTGTGTGCTCTTACAATGCCCTGCAGCTCCCTTCTATTATATTCAAGTACTGGTTTCTAATTGCGATCAACGTCGCTTTGATTATAATTCAATCATTTTATGGCTATTAATATGAAGCCATATTAAAATAATGCTTTATACAAATAATCGGAGTTCTGTTAGATGTCTATTCGTTCAGTCAATTAAACTTTCACCGGAGGAAGCAGTGGCGATAAATTATCTTTAATTAGCCGACGCTGTAATGTTATGTTTACGATTGATGTCAACGTAACTTCAGCAATGACGCTTAAAAGATGCTTCAATGCAAATCGACATTTGAAGAAAAGGGACAATCATTTAATTATAAGCCGCATGTCTGTGATCGTGCAGCTCCAATTGTGTGTCATAATTAATTATTCATAGATAATTTAACTTTAACAAACCAACGCTAAGGCATTGTAACACGAAATAAATCGAAAGGGATCGCGTACACAGTGAACACTACATAGTTGAGCTGCGAATGCTCTGGTAATGGTTGAAATCCGATACATAGGCACTTAAATTGCTCAATTATTTTAAAATAAAAGTATTGATGGCTATTCGATCCGACATCCCTTGCACTCAAATACGCATACGGAATTTTAATGTGTGGATAACGCAACCGTGGACACTCTTATTATAATGCAGGACCACACTTTCGGAAACCAGGTGGAAAAACATTTTACAATGTAGGACCACACCTTCGGAAGCACGGCGTCACGTGTCATAATGTTCATCCACATACGGAAACCAGGTGGCGGTACATTTGTGTAGGTGTTCTAACGTTAAAAAGACACTGATATAAAAATCAAAGTGCTGAAATAGCAAAGGGAGTTTTCTCCACTACCGATGACGTTTAGCAAAAAATGGTTTTAGCGAAGTGTACTAGTAAAAGACATACACAGAATAACCAATATTCCCTGAGGATGTCCCTTTGAAGAACTCCTAGATTTTTATTGAAGGCACCCTTTCCATGGCATATATAGTTTTCGAAGGTTGCCCTCGGTGCTGGTTATTAATTTGCTATAATGCTCTCTCTCGTCTTGTCGGTTAAACAACTATTTTACTTTTGCAGATCGTATAGACACTTTAAAGGAGCCATTGAGAGTCCACAATTACGAGATACGCTTTTTAACTTTCTGTTTTACGAACGTTTTAAGAAAATTCTACTGTAACTGTTCCTGGTCACCTTTGGAAACAAGCTTGGAGACTGCTTACAATCATTTATGACATGGCACAAATTTGACTCTTTAGCACGTTCGTATAGATACAATGTTGCTGCAAATCTCCTGCAACTATGAATGAAAGTCAGTTTTGCCAACAAGTGATTTGATGCCATTAATATCAGTGGGTTACTTATACATCACAAGTCAGTCGCAGATAGCATGCGGACGTATCACCGTACTTCCCGAATATTTCTTACAGTGATTCTAATCCAATTACTCCCAACCATTTCAACTACAACCAAACGCTACAATAACTAGATTGAAAATATCGCATAATAAGCTCCTCCTTTAGGAAGTTCTTGTTCATATCCGTACAATTTAAACTGTCGTCCAGCTAGGGACGTAATAACTAGCCACTAAATTGTATCCATGTTTTGTAAAGCTACGAAAACGTTTCACAAAGAAAAACGCCAACCATAAAAGAAAGAATGTGATTTTCAAGGTATAAACAAATTCTCTGGAAGGCTACGCCTGACATGTCTTTGAGATCTGGACTTGTATTCATGAAACCATTTTCATGCTCAATCATGGATTTTGTGCTCAAACCAACTTTCTAGTAACTCAGTTAAATCATGCCAAGCGATCAAAAAGTCAAATGTAAACATTGAAAACAGTATTCGGCTTTACGTCTCTTCAATTTTTTTTAACGAATCATTGACAAAATACGATGGGATTATTAGTTCATAACGGAAATAAGAATCTTGACTTAAGCACAAAATGCATGTTTGAGCATGAGAACGATTACATGAACCCCAGGGCTTTTTGTGCTTGTAGAATACGATTCTATATTTGTATTCCAATTTACTTTCATGATAATGCTCCTAATTTAAAGGAGAACTATAGGCTACACCTTGAGTCTTGGATACGGAATGACCTTATCAAAGTGAAGTACGATGAATAAAAACAGAAATACGTTATAATCCAAATTTACATACAGCTGTGTATTATGGAATGACAACTTATGACAATATAAAGCTCACCGGTACATGTATCCCATGCTATCTCAGCTCACCGGTACATGTATCCCATGCTATCTCAGCTCACCGGTACATGTATCCCATGCTATCTCAGCTCACCGGTACATGTATCCCATGCTATCTCAGCTCACCGGTACATGTATCCCATGCTATCTCAGCTCACCGGTACATGTATCCCATGCTATCTCAGCTCACCGGTACATGTATCCCATGCTATCTCAGCTCACCGGTACATGTATCCCATGCTATCTCAGCTCACCGGTACATGTATCCCATGCTATCTCAATACCTTACTGAGGGGCGAAGCACGCAGTGGTACAGTAGAGGATACTGATGAAACTACTATAATGATAAGTCAATATATCAAATTGTATATCAAATTAAACAACTCACAATAACCCATGGGTTTTGTCAATGTTGCTTCGGCGTCGTCCCGTCCCGTAACGTTTGTGCCACCGATGGTTCCACAGTCTAGTCGATGTCGCCTTGCTGTCCCGGACTGATACTGTATATTTGGTATATATGACATGAAATAAGGACAACAAGACATGTTGATCCTATATATCTGAATGTTGTGAAGGCGAGGCCACCGCTACACTCTACTCTGCTAATGATAGCGGGGTGCCACTACGGTCTTACAACTGTACTGTATGACGATACCACTTCATTGAATGAGTATTATGAAGCCCGGAAAGTCAGATATTTAGGGAAGAAAACAAAATATTGAGGTCCAAAGTGTTGTAATCGGGTAGTAGATCAATATTGGACCGTTCCAATGTCCCCTAAGCAGACGACAGAAAAGATAACCTTTGATTCTAAAGGGATTCCCCCATTAGACACCGCCTAATATATGTATATGTACATGTAGTGGGGCACAACAGGTATTTTCCACCCGAACCTGCAGCGATTTCATCTTCTGGTGATGAAATCGTAAAGCTCCTTTCGACTGTGATACTACAAATTCTATTTTGTGGATTATACTATTAAGTGCCATTCTGGCGTTAACAATAACCTTATAACTGCAATATGGCGCAAACATTTCACATTGTTTTGCTTTCTGCATTACCAAACTATTTTTTTTTCTCAAAAAGGTGTTTAGCTGGTGATTAATTTAGTAACAAGGTACATGTAATAACTTTGTTGAAGGTATATTAGTTCCAGAATTTGGCCTTTACGTTTTATCTGAAAATATTATGACAAAGTTTAAATGAGATTATCTAAGAATAGATATCTGCTGTGAGTTTGTAACATAGTGTAGGGCTTTAAAGCAACATTTCCATTTTGCAGTATTTTTACATGTTTTAAAACAGGTTTGACATGAAAAATTAGTCATTTCGACCTCATTACATCACTGATGAGTACTTAATAGACAAAATGGCCAAGTGGTGCAGTCAATATTCGGCTTTCTGCATCAAACTTTATTAAAATTTATGTTCATTTCTCTAGATTATGTAGTGCTAAGGGAAGTAACTCCAATTTATGTGGGCAAAGAATGCTTTTAAACCTGTTATCTGATCTACTTGGTAACTGTAAATGTCATACCTACTTTTGTCAAACCTCCACATGCCCATACCTTCCTCCAATATACACTTCCCTATTTTAAACCTTATTTATTTTTCAACATTTATAAAACAAGTAATTTATATCACTGATAAATACTATATGGACAAAATGGCCAAGTGTTGCAGTCAATATTTGGCCTTCTGCATCAACACTTTTCTTAAAATATCCATTTCCTTTAGCTTCCTTCGCTTATCTAGAGATGTATACTTCACCTGTATCATGAAGATCAATTGTAGAAGCAAGACAGACGATTGCAAAGTTGTGCGTTACAAACTTATGGTTAAGAGAGGCCATTTGATGTTTTAAAGCATTTAAACTTTGACATATTTTGCTTCAAAACAGGTCAAATATAGCTTGTTTTAAGACTCTAGACCTTTGTACCAGATGAACTGAAAATGATGTACACTGTTATAATGTGAAATAATGTAACTTGTTTTCCAATCTTAACTATTTTGTTCAAACAAGTAAAATAAAACCTGACTCATACTTGACACATCAAAGTTTTATTTTTTAATTAAAACAAATTTAATACAAACAACAATAAATATGTCAACTTGTAAGGACTTCAGCTCCATCGTCTGTTATGAGAATGGTGTTTTCAAACTGGGCTGACCGCCCACCGTCATTTGACACACATGTCCAGCCATCTTTTAGCACCGTGTATTCCGTACTACCTTCACAAACCAGTGGCTCTGCAACAGACAGAAGTCAATTGTAGTGCTAAGGGAAGTAACTCCAATTTATATGTGCAAGATCTAAATATGAAGATAATACTTTCTCTAAAAATTATATATTTATAGTGCCATATCATAGAAGAAATGCTCTTTTAAAGAACCTGTTATCTGACCTACTGTAAATGTCATGCCACTTTCTGTTCAATATATATTTACATATATCTGAAGGCATCCCATTCACCATTAAACTGTACTTCCTTATCTTAAATACATGTATATTAAAATGTATATACATCTATGTAATATAAACTTTATTTATTTAACAACAATTTTGAAACAAGTAATTAAAGCATTAAAGCCACTTTGGTCTCTGAGGAGTATAACCTATAGATAGATAGTAAATCCAGCTTTATCACTCTTGTTAGCCCAGATTGAGGCACATAGAGGGTTTTAATGTGTTATCTATTGGAGAAAACTGAAGTACCCAGAGAAAACCCACGTGGTCGAGCAGCTGACCCAATACCTTTTCACATGCATCCATTCTGGAAATCAAACCACTGGCGTCTTGTGAGGACCAAGTGCACATGTACTATCCACCAGACCACTGGACCAACCACTTGCCCATTGTAAAGGTAACAACAATCTCCATTAATACTTACCTATTGTAAAAGTCATCCCAGGTTGCATTAAAACTTCCTCCTCAGGTTCATGTGCTGAAACATAAATTGATGCAACGTATCATGTGGACAGTAGGCATGTTGTTGATGCCTCCCAGATAGTGATGGGCAATAGTATTAAAATTGTAATCAATAATCGCTTGGTAATCGGAAGTAGTAAACAATTTGATGATCTATTGCATAATCCGTTCATAATTTTATGGGACTGAATACCCAAATAAAGTGAGAACACTACCACAACATCAACATACAGAGTTGTTAACTATACATTAGACTTCGATCTTTTATAATCCAGCAATTTTTGTGCAGTTTTATCAATCAAATGGATTAAGTCATTCACTTTCAGCCAGTTAAGGTGACCACTGGATAAGCCATTTTAATTATCTAACAGCTAATATTACGAACAAAAACTAACAGGTTTTGAGCACAGGTTTACTTTATCTTGATAACATGTATCTTAAACAAAATTCCATTTCAAATGAGGTTAATGAAATGCATGTATCAGTTTTAAATCATATGGATGCACACAATAGGTCTTTTGAGGAGATAAAAATAGAATCTATAAATACACATGTGTAACACAAAATCAAAGGTTATTTGGAATTTCTTTTTCATTCAGTTGTGTAAAACATTTATGATTTTCAGCATATTTAAATACAGAAACAAACAAAAATTATTGTGTTTCTGTGTGGTTTTGTCTTCAGATAATAACCTGCAATGCAAATACCTGGTAAATATGAATTAGCTTGAATTGCAGTCTTCTTTCTGAAAACATACTAGCTTAGAGAAACATACTAGCTTAGAGTTTCCTATTCAGGCTGTCTATACATGTAGTTTAATTGGGTGAAATGTCTCTATGATTTTTGATAGCTGATTTTACTGATTCTGCACACTATGGCTTAGAAAGTTTAGAGTTGAGACATCGGTCATTTGCACTCTAAGCTTGACAAAGGAAAGGGACATTTTCGAAAGCTTTCAAAATAAGTTTTCAATTCCTGTTTGTGTTCAAAACAAACTTAGCCGTTATTATTCCTACCAAACTGATAAACTTTAATTGAACAATGAACATGCTCTACATAAATGTTGATGTAGATACTTACCAACATGGATAACGTCAGGAGGTCCGTGAAAATATGTACCAATGCCATGACCTAATATGTCCGGTACAACTGACAATCCCTCTGACTCTGCAACCATACTAAAACAATATACATGTCATACTGAAGTTTGAGGGAACACCCTGCATAGCCTAATTGGTAGTTATTTTTTCAGCCAGCACACTACTTAAGGACCCTACCTATATTGAAATACAGAATTTGTTTTCTTCAAAATTTTATAATTGCAAAATATCTCCTGTTAACCTTATCCATTAAAATCCCACTGAAACTTCTTTAAAAACCAATTAAGTAATTAATGGCTTTCCAACTTTCCCAAGGCTAAATATTTAGAGCTGACTACACGAAAATCTGTTGTCTTTGCTAGTAATGGATGTGTTGTATTTACCAACCTTATAGCATCTCCAATAACACTCATTGGCTGTCCAGGTCCGCACACACTGATACCAGCGTACTGACATTGTCTGGCCACATCCACTAAATGTTTACCATCTCCATCTACATTCCCCACTAGATATGTTTCTGACAAATCACCATGATAACCATCCAAAAATATCTGCAAAAGCGACATTGAAACAGTTTTTACAATCTTAACACGCACTGTAGAGGCAGAGTATCAATTTTAAGTCTGGTAAACCAGTAATCAAACGCACAAATCAAATATTTTTGATAACATACATGTATCCTAGACTTTCAAAAGTAGTATATTAGGAGTAGAAATAGTTTTACTTGTTAAATTTTAAACACATTGTTCTAGAATGGAAAGATAGATTTGCTTGATGCTATATTTGTTGATGTAGAAACCTTAGGTAAAATGTACCTACAGTCACATCAATATTGATGATATCTCCACTGTATAGGGGTCGGACATCGGGGATACCATGAACCATTACATTGTTAACCGACGTACAGATAGATTTGTAATACAGGTTGTAGAATAAAGGAGATGGGTAACACTTGTGTTCAATGCACATCTCATGGGCGAACTTGTCAAGTTCGTCAGTAGTTACTCCAACCTTTGGGGGGGAAAAAACAAAAACAAAAAAAAAGTTAAATACAATTAATTTGTACATTTTTTCATCTGAACTCTGATAATTCAGGAACAGAGCAATACAGTATTTGCTTTACCATGTGTTATGTTACCAGGAAAAACATGAGTTTTTAAAAAAATAATATATAATAATAATAATTATACATTTCACTAAACAAATCCTTACAATGAAATAATGCTTTTCTTAAAACCTTTTTCAAAATGAAAACTGTCTTTAACAAAACATGAAAGGTAAAAGTAAAAACAAAGGAAAAATTACAAACCTTAATCTGTTCAGCAGTTGCATCAAGAATTTTTCTTGCAAGTTGACAGACATTTCTCATTTTTTTAATTTGTTTTTCATTTTTCAGTTCAAGTTCCTCTTGTTTCCCAACTGTAGGGTTTTCAACATAGGAAGGCATTGGGATCCGATCTCTGGGAAAATCCCTCAAAGGTGTACAATGAGCTGGACGTACAAGTTTAAACTCTCTCCTTGAATAATGGAACTTTGAAATCTTTGGCTCTGATGTACATGTGACATCTGACAATGTGCAATATTTTGAACCATTTTTCAAAAGCATTCTATAGGATGACAACAGTCTTGGAACTGTAATAAAAAAAGAGCCTTTTTTATGATTAAGTTTGCAAATTGCTGTTAGAACATCTAAATAACTTTCGAAGGTTCAATTTTATTACAAAGAAGTAGAACTCTACTGAACATTTTAAAACAAATTTTAAAAGATAAAAGGGCAACATTTCAGAATAATTTCATTTCAATTTTCTATGAATTTGTTTTAATTCACTTAAGTTTGAATATCAAATTCATCTGAGACAAGTATGACATATATATACCCACAGTTGTATAGCTGAAATCAATTTAACTACAGGTAACATGTTAATTTCTTCATGCCCAGCAAATACATAACGGGTGGAGATCTGAACTGTTTTCATGTTATAATGTCCTAGTGACTGTAACTTCTCAATACATTTTAGTCCCTAGAAGTGGGTCTGGAGCTTGTGGGTGCATTCATCTTTTAAAGCCAAGCAAAAATGAATGCAATTTAGAGTAGGGATCTCGGCCATTACTAGATGGAGAACATTTTAAAGATTTTTTTCTACGATACGGCTCTATTCCTCATTCCCAAGGTGGGTCACACCTAATTCATACAGCTGCATAAGTAAGAGTACAGTATGTAAGATTTTGAATAATATAGCACCAGATTTTATCAGTGACCTTGTGGAGAAAAATAATGTCTTATATAATTTCAGGAAAACAAACACCATGAGAGTACCAAGGGCTAGAACCACAAGGTATGGCAAGATGTCATTTCTTGTTGAGGCCGCCCGGGTATGGAACAGCCTGTCTAATGAACTAAGGTGTGCTGTTAACTATAATACCTTCTGCAGGCTGTTGCGTACCTGGGATGGCCAGTTATGTACATGTAGTTGTGCTACATGTATATGTGTGGAGTAAATGTCTAGCTTTTATGGTTTTTATTTCAATTTGTGTTTAGCTTTTTCTCTTAACTTAATAAATGACAGTGTTTTCTTTTAACTTATGCTAGTATTAGCATATATTCTGGTATTTTTTTTTTTTGCCATATTGGCATAGGTATATTAGGTATCCATGCCATTTAAATAATTTGTGTGTAGCATGAACTTTATGCCATATCACTCTTACACTAAAAAATTTAGTGCTATTTTGTTGTTTGCTTGCTTACAAGTAGTAACTTGTGCATGCTGTGATAAATCGTCACATACATGCAACAAAGCATATGTATGTACCCGGGTATGTATTGTTGTTTGTTTGCCTACAAGTGGTACTTGTGCATTTCTGTGATATATATGTATGTATGTATGCATTGTGTTTGCTTTGCCTACAAGCTTAAGTGGTACTTGTGCATTTCTGTGATATGTATGTATGTATGTATGTATGTATGTATTGTGTTTGCTTGCCTATAAGTGGTACTTGTGCATTTCTGCGATATATATGTATGTATGTATGCATTGTGTTTGCTAGCCTACAAGCTTAAGTGGTACTTGTGCATTTCTGTGATATGTATGTATGTATGTATGCATTGTGTTTGCTTGCCTACAAGTGGTACTTGTGCATTTCTGTGATAAAAATGTGTGTATGTATGCATTGTGTTTGCTTGCCTACAAGCTTAAGTGGTACTTGTGCATTTCTGTGATATGTATGTATGTATGTATGCATTGTGTTTGCTTGCTTACAAGTGGTCCTATTTGTGCATTATGTGATATATATGTATGTATATATGCACATTATTGTATGTATGTAATAATAATAATAATTTAAGGTTCTTATAAACTGCTTTATCACAACTTAGTTCGTAGGTCGTCTCAAAGCAGTTCACAAAGTATTATCCGTGGTTATAGGGCCTTTGTAACCATGCAGCCAATACCTTTCTCAACTCCCTGGGGAGCATGCATACAGCCGGTGCTGCCATTTCGGTGCTAACAGCAACAGCATTCAACAATTCTAGCACTGCCCAACCACCTTTTCATTTACAGCTGAGTAGACTGGAACAAGCGGAGTAAAGTATCTTGCTCAAAGATACAACACTGTGCCATGCCATGCCGTGTCTCGAACCCATAACCCTTCGGTCACGAGCCTGGCGTCCTACCACTAGACTATACCGCACCTCCATCATTGTTGTTTGCTTGCTTACAAGTGGTACTAATGCTGTGATATGTATGAATGTATGTTAATTATGATGTATGTATGTATGTAATGTATGTATGTATGTATGTATTGTTGTTTGCTTGCTAACAAGCAGTTCTCTGATTTGTATTGTTTAGTCCCTTAAGCTGTTTTTATTCTTTATTCAACATGCATGCTGTGATATTTTGTTTTGTTTGTAATTTTCTATGCATTTATTCATGTATTGTCGTAATAATAGCTCTACAGAGCTAATGTTCATTGTTTAACATGTATGTACGACTCTAAATACATTTTCTTGTATCTTGCATCTTTTACAGTAGTGATCACCATGGCCTAACAATGCTCCAGAACATATTTGGTTAAAATCCATTCATAGCATACATTCAGCCCGAGTTTTCTCTGGCCCTGACACCAGACTTAGATATTTTGACAGATTAGATATCCCACACCATACATCTATCTGTCAAAATGTCTAAGTCTGGTGTCAGGGCCAGAGGAAACTCGGGCTAAGTATACATTATGGAAGGAGAACAATTTTATGGATTTACCCCCATTTCACCTATTAAGCCCCACTTCTCTTCCCCCAGGGACAAACCCCCTACTTACAAAGCACTGAGTCCCCATTAGCTGCGATAACGTAGCTTTCTGACGACGAGAGATTTTTTTTATACATTGCGTCGTCAGGGCAGCTAGAGGAGGCCGGGTATTAATATTAGTACTATGAGCCCCCTTACCCCAAGTATGTGTTCCACCTAAAATTATATCCATAGTGGTTCATTCCGGCCACCACTTTTGAATCGAATTTGTAACGTATATTAATAAAAGTTATATCAACATTATAAATTATAAAATTATCAGATTATAAAATTATCTTGTCTAGAGTAGAGTGGTCACTGAACAAAAATCGTTTCAGTAACTAACGAGTTATGGATCAAAAATAGCAATTTACGAGAAAGCTTAATTAATATAAACTTATATTTTTGTCCTTATTTTTTACATGACCTCGATTCATTCCAGCCACCACTTTCACGGTCAATATGTAAGGTGTGTTCAAACAGTTGATATCATCTTAACAGAGTACCGTGGGGCGGAACAATATACACCTGTCAAATGCCATATAGTGTTATATACTTTCTTACATTGAAATAAGATCTGCATCATTCAAAGAGTTTTCAAGGAAACACAACAACATATCATGATTATTTAGCATACTAAGTTTCAATGAAAACTGCCAAAAAATGTAGGAGGAGATTGCCGGACAAAAAATCAAATACTGAAATGAACAAAGGGCAATAACTTTTGCAAAAATAGTTGATTCAAAATTCTTTTCAAGGAAACACAACAACATATCATGATTATTTAGCATACTAAGTTTCAATGAAAACTGCCAAAAAATGTAGGAGGAGATTGCCGGACAAAAAATCAAATACTGAAATGAACAAAGGGCAATAACTTTTGCAAAAATAGTTGATTCAAAATTCTTTTCAAGGAAACACAACAACATATCATGATTATTTAGCATACTAAGTTTCAATGAAAACTGCCAAAAAATGTAGGAGGAGATTGCCGGACAAAAAATCAAATACTGAAATGAACAAAGGGCAATAACTTTTGGAAAAATTGTTGAATCAAAATTCTTTTAAGGGAGACACAACAACATATCATGATTATAATGTGTATTAAGTTTCAAAGAGATCTGTTGAAAAATGTAGGAGGAGATTGCCGGACAAAAATCAAATACTGAAATGAACAAAGGGTAATAAATTTTGGAAATTGTCGAATCAAAATTCTTTTAAGGGAGACATGTACACAACTTTATATTAAGATTATAATGTATACCAAGTTTCAAAGAGATCAGTCGAAAAATGTGAAGTTTACGCCGAACGGACTGACAAAGCCATACCATAATACTCCCGTCAAATTTGACAGGCGTATAAAAAATTCCCTTGGCCAGAGTGGTCTCCGAACAAAAATCAGTTCAGTTTTATTCGAGATATATGAGTTTTATTTGAACGAATACTGTTGAAAATATTGCCAGTTTTATTTCATAGTGGTTTATTCCGGCCACCACTTTCACTTCTAATTTAAAATACTGCTTAGCATAACTTATACCATTGTAACCACATGGGCATGGATAACTTTACTTGTAATATTAAAAAATAGGGGTCTCCTGTATTTTTTAGTAGAGTAGACCCCTATTTTTAATTCTGTATTACAAGTAAAGCGATCCATGTCCCTGTGTCCTCATGCCATGGCCCAACCTAATTGTTTATACGGGCACTGAAACTGGGCATTAACATCGCATTGTTTAATTACTATGACAAGACTAACTTAATCTGTCCACGGAATTAGATTCCGTGATCTGTCGTTATAATGACGTGATGCCGATGGTTGCATACTGACTGCAAAGATTCAAGTATCTATATATATATATATAACTGGTAATGAATTTAATACTGTTTTGTTCAGCTGTAAACTAATGTTACTACAAGTTTACCTATCCTGGAGTAGTGACACTCATCTGATGAGTCAACTCCACAACGGGAAGAAGAAGAAGTGTACAACTGTACCTACATGTAGTACCTACCCTTGCTACTCATTTTTGGAGACGGACGATCGTAGGTGGTAGGTAAATCTTGTACGCCGCTCCCGCTCCCGTCCCAAACCCCGTACCAGGAATATATAGATATTTTAATATCTCATTAACGCGATCGTTGTTTTTTTTTATAAAATTATACAATAATTTCAAACATTATTTTCTAAATGTGACTGTTAATAAAATGTAAATTTATCATCTAATAATTTAGAAATTGACGATAATGTTTATTTCAAGGGGGTAAAACTTGTACGCCGCAGTCAACCGTGAAAATCACGGTTTTTCATATATAATTAGATATTTAGTGAAAATTAACATGTTATTTTCAGATATATAGAACAAAATACCTTACTGTTTATAATTATGTAAGTTTCGTTGAAATAAACGACATATTTCACATGAAATTCTGACTTTGTTGTGATCGCGGGTGTTTTGTTTACTCCCGTACCCGTGCTAAGGGGTCATCACTCTGTCAATCTATGTCGTTATCAAGTAGAACTCTTCGCCATTCTAAAAAAATACCAAAAATACTTCTGACTTTTATAGCTGTTTTATGAACACTTACCACACTTCCAAATAATACTATCCCTAGAAAAATGTAAATCTGACAGATCACTTACACATCTATTATGAAACCATCTGTCACAGCCAGCATCACAAGAAACCATATCATCAAATACATTTGAGATGTGACACCCATCTGCTTCGTAATCCGAGCGGAAATGGTCCATATCCGCTCACAGAGATGCTGGAATCGCTCGAGGACGATGGGTACTGTATCACGAGCTAGGTTGTTAGCTCCACAATGAATGACAATGATGTCATACTTGTGAACAACCTCCTCGATCACGTCCCACATCGCCTCAATGCGAAAGCCGCTCCTGGAGATGACAAAAATATCATCCCTTGGACGCAAGTACTTATGGTACTCCAACAATGTTAGAGGTTTTACACGACGAAAAACTTTCGCAGTCGGCAAAATCATATCCGATTGAAAAACGGCCGACCAGCGGCCTCTCATGTTATGGGAGTAGTACTTATGGAAGTACTTGGCCTGTGAGTAACCAACTATAAGTGTAGACATGGTATAGGAAACTGAATACTATGCAAGCAATATGCAAATATTGTGATGGGAGAAGGAACATATCCCCTAAATATAATAAAGTTGGTTTGATGTAAACACATCTCAGGGCAATTCGAAGAATTTCATTGGTCAATCTCACCATCTAATTAATATAGTAATTAAAAAATAACGTCATATTGTGATAGCTCATCACTATTTTTATATTTCCTCAACGTGTAAAAATAATAATTGATGGAATAGTAATTGCTGCATGAGTTGCAGTTCAATATCTGATACTCCAGGTATGATAAAATAACATTGTTATATGGCCTAATTAATATGGCTTTAATTAATCATGCTTAACACTCATAGGCTTGCAGCTGTATCAACAATGGATTAAAGAATTATTTAAGGAATGATTTTTATTTTTTCAACAGTTATGACCTAATAAATGTTGAAAAAATAAATATCATTCCTTATATTTACATTGACGAATCCTTTCAGTGGATCGATATAACAACGAATAAAACAAATAAACAGGGTTTGTTCCTGCTTATACACGGGTGCAACGCAGTGGCGAGAACAGTGTTTTTTCGCGGGGAAATGTGCCACTATCGTGAGAGATCTTAGCAACCGTCAACAACAATAACACAACAAAATGTAGTTCCATATTCAATGTTTATTTGTAGCACAGGACACGTGAATACGTGGATATTTCACAAAGCACAGTTCAATAATATTTTAAGATGTAAGAATTAAGCATCTAGTTCGGTCGTTCCGAGTGAGAAGTTTTTGTAGTGTATTACTACGCAGTGTGATCAGGTTACTATCAGTTCCCACGTGCTGAGATTCTATGAACACCTGTGTTATGCATTTATGAATGTAATTTTTGTCAATGGGTCTAAGCATACAGAATGTAAATATAATGGTGTATCTTTTACCTTCTACATCTTATAAGCTTGTGGCGTTTGATGTGTTGTGATAAGGGATTATTCTCTTATTCATTACATATAAAAAAATACAGATTATTAAATGAAAAAGAAATAATGAAATAGTTGTATTAAAAGGTTTTTTTACATATTATGCATATTTAGCACGAGTGTTGACGGAGTGATGTCCCCTTAGCACGGGTACGGCAGTAAACAAAACACCCGCGATCACAACAAAGTCAGAATTTCATGTGAAATATGTCGTTTATTTCAACGAAACTTACATAATTATAAACAGTAAGGTATTTTGTTCTATATATCTGAAAATAACATGTTAATTTTCACTGAATATCTAATTATATATGAAAAACCGTGATTTTCACGGTTGACTGCGGCGTACAAGTTTTACCCCCTTGAAATAAACATTTCTAAATCATTAGATGATAAATTTACATTTTATTAACAGTCACATTTAGAAAATAATGTTTGAATTTATTGTATAATTTTATAAAAAATATAAACGATCGCGTTAATGAGATATTAAAATATCTCTATATGCCTGGTACGGGTTTTTGGGACGGGAGCGGGAGCGGTGTACAAGATTTACCTACCACCACGATCGTAGCCGCTTATGGGTTTGAAAACACGTCACTGGAATAGATGTAAAGTGAAACTAAACACAAAAATATAATATATGCCTTTTGTGACTTGTCTATACAAGATGCAATCAAAGTTGTTGTTTTCTAAGAAGACTAGATGTCCCCCGATATCTAGCGCTTTCGTTTGAGGAAAAAACAATTGATCGGTCTTTTAAACATCGTAAGCGACGGGAACCGAGCGACACATGTAAACTTCTCAGCTGTAAACTGCACCGGTTTTTATTCCAACCATTAACAATTTCTCCGGTATTTGTTCTGAAAATTTATTAATCTGAGGTAAATTGTGGGCTTGGAGCATATTCCTTATTGGTGGTTACTCTGCATATATCTCAGCTACTATAAAATATCCTCTGAAACTGTTCAAACTCTATTCCAATTTGTTGGCCAATCAGATTTCCCCACATCAGCTGTGCTATTGTTGCAATGTTTATGTGTCGGACGTCGACAGTATGAGTATAAGGGACGTGTATGTACAATTATAACAAATATCCTTATGCATTGTGTCTTGGCCATGGTATGATCTTGCTTCCATCGTGGTTTATAAATATACAATGTAAGTTCATCAACATCATAGTGTAGATAGATCAAATATACTCATTTTTAATCATTATTAATCAAAATGATTTACCTATTCAGTTACATTCGGGATTCCAATTCAGCATGTACTTGTATGCACCTGTGTAAATCTAGACACAATATTTACAGCTTATTTTGTTTAAATATTATTCTTATTGGTTACTTTATTTAAAATATACCTGTATGGAATGACTTGGCCTTTCAGGCGACAATTGATGAATTAACAAATTAGAGCCAAGTACAGTTTGAATCTATTATATATATCTTAACAGTGTTTATTCTCAGGATTTTTCGGGGCCCCATTTCCAATTGAAACTATATTTCATATTTATGTCTACAATATGTAATTCCAAAAATTTGCCGTTTACTCATGAACATTTCCTTCACAATTGGTTTATTTTTTTCACAGAATGATTAAAAATCTAAGGCCCCATCCAAAATAAATAGAAAAAAACACTGTTAAAATCAATTGCACTTTCTTCATTGCCATTTCATCAGCATTCGCCCAATGTTTGGTGCTTTAAGCACATATTCTGTGCTAGAGCTATGACCCAAAATTATAAAAGTCACAATATTTGGTCATCAGATCAACAATGAGTGATGGCAAACCAATATCACATGAAACTATACATTAATTAACATGTGTCTTCTTAAGACTTTAATAATAAAACAGCTATAATTTATCTACTGGCATTTTAATGAAATATTGTAAACTGCCTTGTTTTCACATCATTTGCTGCAAAGCTCTACACAAACGTTAAAGGATAGTTGTAACTTAAAAACTGATGGCACCAATAGTAAAGCATGCATGCATTCAATGCTCAAAAGATCAGAGCACAGAAATTTGACTTGCACATCAACTAAACTGGCATGGATGACCCATATGATTGGAGTATTTTTTTTACTTCATGTAAACTATACATGTATACATTTTGTATCAACCCATAGAAAAATGATTGATACCATAAATTCATGTACATTAAAAAGGAAATGTAAATATTACATTTTTTTTTAATTTTGTAGACAAAATTTTGAGGAAAAATGGATTTACATATTTCTTGGACTTTTCTCATCCCTCTGATGCTCATACTTACTGAAGCAAAGAAGGACAAGGAGCTGTATTGTGCAGGTAAATTCTATACAGTTTACACATTTTATTTAAATTCTATGCAGGTAAAATTTACAGACAGTAAGTTTCATTGCATGCTTTCTTTCATAAATTTACTTATTTTAAAAATAATGGCAAAAAATAATATCATCAACAGATATGAAATCCTAGCTTTTATTCTGTACTCTTCGAAACATAATCAAAATTTTAGAATTGATGATTTTCACACCATAGACAAAAGGTCTTTCTTTTAGACCTTCTGAACATTTGATAGATGCTTGATCTTACCTAGGAGTTTAAAATACTTGTAACATGATATAATGAAAATATGTAATAATGACGGAAGACAAGTAATATCACGGTGGACTTTTTCACATGCTAAGTTGCTACTATGTTTATCTTTGAATAAATACATAGGAAATAATTTTGTAGACATCTTGGTCTATGAAGTAAATAATTCCTATAGACCTTTAGTATTTTTAATTTCATGGTGATTGTCTATCAGTCTAGACACCAATTGTGTTTCACCTTAAAAGCTATTCAATTTAATAGATGTTTTTGTCTTCAAAAAGATTCATCAGTTTGGAAATATGTGATATCAAAGTTTTCCTTTCTACATATTAAACGTGTTGCAACGTTTCAAGACCGACTGGTCCCTTTGTCAAGCTATGACTGAAACTTTAATATCAGATATGTTTTTGGTTTCAGTTTGCAGAGCCTTGGTGGATGAGATTCACTTTAGTATAAGTGAAGTTGATCCAAAGAAATTGGTACAGGTTGGAAGTTTTCGGATTGATGGTAAAGGAAATCAATTGACAAAACAGGTATATATATTGATTCGCGTTTGATCCAATCACTGGGATTTCATTTTTTGTCAAATCAATATTATGTGACTGGGGTAAAGAAACAGAAGAAGAAAAAAGTAATAACTTAAAGAGGCTGCACCCTTTTGTAACAGCCTCATTTATATACATGATAGAATATACTACACCTAGGGCCATTATCATACACACATTTGTCCGCATACAAGAAACGTGTGTTACATCGGATGAAGACCGTTGATATTAATGGAAAGAAAAATTAGGTTGTTTGTTTCAGTATAAAACACATACAATGTAGATTTAAGCACTTTACTACAAATAGTGATAATTTTGATTGCACAATGATCTGTACATCAAAAAATTTACATTTGATGACTTATGAACACTTATATATATGTTCTCAGTACATTTTAGATGTTAGTATTCTTCTGATGTGTACAGAAGATTTTTTTTAAATAATTCAAGTGATAGTTAATTTGCATAATTATTTTTCAAGCAAAATTTTATTTCATTCAAATTATTTTAATTCTTATTCATATTTTTTTTTTTTTTTGTATTTTCCAATTGCAGGTTCCCCTTGCAAGATCAGAATTACATCTGACAGAGTTGATGGAAGGGGTATGTGAGAGATTTAAAGACTATGCAGAGACCAAAAATTCTGAGGGGAAAAAAAGTGTCCTAAGAACTGCCTCAAGAAATGGGAAACCTATATCACTGCAAAACATATCTATCAGTACTGAGAAACAGAAACTCATACGATTTGCTGTGAGTAAAGGAAATCATAATTTGTTTTAATTTTACTATTACAAGATCCCTTATGTATCTACATAAGTATGTGGAAACCTAGTCCTGTGATTAAAATTTCAGTATATAGGTGATTGCTGTGACAGTCATAACTTGTCAAAAACAAAATAAGTATTATAATCATAATGTTCAATTAAGTCTGAAAATGGATAAGAATAAAAATTCTATCAAGATAATTACACAAGTCAATACTTTTTTGATTATCCCCTGCTTTCACCGAAACAGGGGATATTAATTTGGATCTGTCTGTCTGTCCGTCTGTCTGTCTGTCACGCTTCCTATATGGCAATAGCTACAACAAATGTTAAGCGATTTTCTTCAAACGTGGTCACAAGGTTAAATGCCTTAAGGGCTCGGCCATGTTTTATAACCACTTTAATCAGCTCCATTTGGCAGAGTTATGGCCCCTTGATTAACGGAAAATGTCATTATCTGCAGTTTCCGCTTAATAACTCTAGCAAATATTAGCCAAATTCCTTCAAACGTGATGACAATGTTTGTGTTCCTCTGTCCTTCCACCCATCTCCGGCACTCTTTTGTTTTCGTGTGATAATTGCAGCAGATATTGTTCAGATGTTTCAACCAAATTCCATATGCACATCCGACTCATGCTAAGTTTACCAACCGATGTGATTTGTGCATATTTACGCCTATACATTATGTCTCAACAGCACGGTACTCACATGTTTAAACCTTACCTCAATAATGTTAACCTACAATATGTCCTGCAAGCGGGGGATATAAATTTCACAAGTTTGTTTGTTTATTTTGTTTTAATGATTTTTCATTCAAATTTGCACTGTAGCTTAAAAATGAACGCTTAAAGTCAGTCACAAACCATTATAGAATTATCTAAACAGTTTTGATGGAATTAAGCTGCGTTCCTTACATTATCCTAATAATACAAGACCATTTTTTAGCTCACCTGGCACGAAGTGCCAAGTGAGCTTATGCCGTGGCGCGGCTTCCGTCGTCCGTCCGTCCGTCCGTCCGTCCGTCCGTCGTCCGTCCGGCGTCCGGCGTCAATATTTTACTTTAAACGACTTCTTCTTAATAACCGAAAGGCCTAGGGTGTCAATATTTGGCCAGAAGCAAACTTGGATGAAGGGCTACAAAGTTTGTTCAAATAAATGACCTTCAATTATATTCAAGGTCACAGGGGTCAATTGTATTAAAAAACCTTTAAACAACTTCTTCTGAATAACCAAAATGCTCAGGGTGATGATATTTAGCCAGTAGCATGCTGAGATGAAGTGCTACAAAGTTTGTTCAAATGAATGACCTTCACCCATATTCAAGGTCACAGGGGTCAAATATGTTAAAAACTTTAAACAACTTCTTCTCAATAACCAAAATGCCCTGGGTGATGATATTTGGCCAGTAGCAAGCTGAGATGAAGGGCTACAAAGTTTGTTCAAATAAATGACCTTCACCCATATTCAAGGTCACAGGGGTCAAATATGTTTAACACTTTAAACAACTTCTACTGAATAACCAAAATGCCCAGGGTGATGATATTTGCCCAGTAGCTAGCTGAGATGAAGGGCTACAAAGTTTGTTCAAATGAATGACCTTCAACCATATTCAAGGTCACAAGGGTCAAATATGTTTAAAAATTTCAACAAC
>NW_018403431.1:604773-866040 GCF_002113885.1 Mizuhopecten yessoensis | reverse complement strand
ACTTCTTCTCAATAACCAAAAGGCCCAGGGTACTGATATTGGGCCTGTAGCATGCTGGGATGAAGGACTATCAAGTTTGTTCAACTGAATGACCTTGACCAACTTTCAAGGTCACAGGGGTCAAATGTCGTAAAATCTTCAAGCGACTTCTTTTCAATAAGCAAAAGGGCCAGGGTACTGAAATTGGGCCTGTAGCATGCTGGGATGAAGGATTACCATGTTAGTTCAAATGAATGACCTTGATCCACTTTCAACCTAATGTCCTTGTTCGACAATCAAGGTCAGAGGCGTCATATGTTTAAATCTTTTAATAGGTTCTTATGAAATCTTAAGATTACAAGTGTTAGATTAATAACAGGTGAGCGATGCAGGCTCATTGGGCCTCTTGTTTCTAAATGGTTTATTCTGTACCTTGTATTAGGATATAATGGGGGAAAAAAATCAAAGAGTAAAGCATTATATAAGATATTTATCTTTTTCTTTGAAGTCAGTATTCCTGGACGTTTCAATCTGTAGCTTAAATCAAATGTCATTTCATTGTCAACACTGGTAGGTCATTATAAGGTGATACCATATAAAATCCCATAGTCGACTCCAACAGAACTGGATATTATCATATGACGTCACATTTGATTTGTCGCAAAGATGTTGAACCCACAGTAAACAAAAATCTAGAACTAAAGTAAAATTATTTAAATGTTTTAACTGACTTACATGAACCTTCTTGATTATGAAAAAAGGGAGCATTGTTTATATACTTATAGGATTAGTAGGTTGTGTACATTATTAACTGTTCTTGTATATGTGTAGTGTGATTCGATACTGGAGGACCATGAAGAAGAAATAATGACAGCCTTCCAAAAATACACAGAGATAAAAGAAACAGAAGAAAAAGTTTGCAGAGAAATGGCAGGTAGGACATTTGACCACCATGACATAATTATATATCTCATTAAAAAAATTGTAAGAAATCAGTTTTTATGTTTAAAAGTATTCAGATAAAGAGTTACTGTACTTAACAGCATCGGAAATTCGAAGTTGATTTTATCATAGTTCCATTATCCTTTTTTCTGTATTTCTGCTCTTAAAACGAAATGAAACATTCTCAGTGGACCTGTGCTACGTGTAGTGTGGACACTAGAGTTTCCTAAAATATTAATCAGACAAGATTTTCATTTTGAGTTAACGGTTCCCACGTGCGACCTCTGAGAAATTAAAGGCAGTTGTCTTTAGAGAAAAAAAAATGTTCTTGGTCAGAGTTTCTGAGTGTGACCCTGCAGAAGAAGGGCACTGTTCTGGATTTCCAGCGACTTTAGTAATAGTAGTCTACTTTCAATATTTTGTTGACTTAGTTCGGCAAATAGATTTGATTTATACTACCTGTTTTTTTAGTCAAGATTCTGTATAATATGCAGAGACTGATCTCCAGATTTAAGATTTTATAAATTATGAATTGCCTTGAGGTAGATCATGATGAACAATGTGAGGTAGATCATGATGGACAATGTGAGGTAGATCATGATGGACAGTGTGAGGTAGATCATGATGGACAATGTGAAGTATATCATGATGGGCAGTGTGAGGTAGAACATGATGGACAGAGTGAGGTAGATCATGATGGACAGTGTGAGGTAGATCATGATGGACAATGTGAGGTAGATCATGATGGACAATGTACTTAATTGGTTGCTGATTTGAATTGTTTACAGACCTGTGCTCTGAAGCAGATCTCCAGATATCCATGCCTTCCTCTGAAATGACAGCAGAGGAGATAGCTGCAATGGAAAACGCAAGTGATAGTGATGATACAGACACTGAAGATGGGGACGATGTGGACTCTGAGAGCGATGACAGTTCACCACAGGAGTCTGCGAGTAATGATGAGGAATATGTTGAAATGACAAATCAACAAGCAGAGAAGACAGAACAGAAGTCTGAGAAGGAGGAGCTATGATGACAGTCCTTTCCTTTAAAGGGTTAATTCTGAGTGCATTATATCAAGTCATACCGCTATACCTAAGTCAAGATTTTCATTCTCCTTTCACCCTGTAGGTATATTATCTATATGAAACAACTTTTCAGATATAATATATAGGTTCTCTAATGAGTGGTGGCTAGTTTTAATGTAAATCTGGATAGAGTTAGTTAATTTTCAAATTGTATAAAGACACAAGGTTTACCGAGTGTCTTTTACAATTTGAAAATTTACTTAAAAGAGGAAGATAAACATGATGATCAACCATCATGAGTTTTGGGACTTTCTTCTCCCACAACATTCAGATATTGTATCCAAAAAACTATATATTTTTCTCTTGTGATGACTGACCAGTGAAATCACGTCCAGGGTGTTACCCACTAGGTAATGGGTAACCAAAAGTGTTTACCAACTTGTAGCCGATTTTGTCAATGAGTTGGAACTGGAAGTGAAGATAGTTAATAGTGGTTGTGGGAGGAAAACAAATCTGAAGATATTTGTACACACAATACATGTATCCTAATATCACTCCATCTGGTTCGTTGTTTACTTTAAATCAGATAGATTTTAGTGATACTTCAATGTTTAACTCAACAAGTCTTTTAGAGTAGTGATAGTGCTTTTCTTCAGGAACTAGAGCTTATCAGGAATAGATTTCAATATAAATACCTCATGTCTGCTTATATGTTCAAGCTAGTTTTTCTGCTAAGAACATGATCATGTTTCCTACCAGGATGTCTCACTAGCTTTGTTATTTTGTTAAAAGACTGTGATTTTATGTAAGTGCTTGGAATGTATATAAGATTGGTGTGTTTATTAACTTTGATACCTATCTTAACTGAACAGGTAACTGAGCATTCATAAGTATGTTAGATCTGTAGCATTATTAGCTCACCTGCTTGTCCTGGACTAAATTGAACCTGGAGCATCCTTGGGCAAAGGGGACTAAATCTTTTATAAACGGTTGGTTTGGACCCCGTTGCGGGCCCAATAGCGAAATTAGAGGTTTAAATCTTTAAAATCTTTCTACTTCTGTACCATTGGAGGGATTTTATGTAATGAAAAATGGTTGCTTTATTATCCGGGTGAGCGATTTATCAGGGCCTCTGGGCCTCTTGTATTAATATTAATTAATAATAGACTTACCAGCCATAGAATTGTGATAGATTAGTACAATTACATGTTTTTAAAAATTACAGAATTTCAAATAATATTTAAAAATATTAAACAAATTACTCGCATAGATGAATGTGTTTCATTTGTATACTATAAAGAATGTGCCTACATTAGGAGTGTTAGAAAATGCTAACTAATAACAAAACTTTTGTATGAAATTGAATTGGGCATGTATGTTGCATAATGAATAAATAAAATGTGTGAAAGTATGGTTGGAATGTACCATTTTGTCAATGTATGTTAAGTAAAAGTAATGTGCTAGGATACTGTATACTATTAATAATATTCACTCTTTTCTGAAAAAATCCAGGTTTGCTGAAATTTGCCGTAATTAAGTCCCCTGTGTTCTCCTTCTTCTTCTTCTTCTTCAGCCATGAACATTTCCAGAGGTTTTCTCAGAAACTTTTATGCATATCATCATGAAACTACACAGACATACTCATTAGGGAGTCTAGGTGTGCAACACACTATTTTTATCTTGACCTGAAGTTCAAGATGGCCACCAGATCCTCACTTCTGGTTTTGGGCCTCTTGGTTATTGAGAAGAAGTTGTTTAAAGATGTTAGCACATTTGACCCCTGTGACCTTGAAAGTCGTCAAATGTCATTCATTTGAACACATTTCGTAGCCTCTCATCCAGGCATGCTATAGGCTCAATATCATAGTCCTCTAGTTGTTTAAGATTTTAGCACATTTGACCTCTGTGACCTTGAAAGGCAGGCAAGATCATTCATTTGAACAAACTTGAATTGGTTGTCCTTTATTCAAGCATGCTACAGGCACAATATCAGGTCTTTGGGCCCCTTGGTCATTGAAAATAAGTCGTTTAAACATTTGACCTCATTTAACCCTTGTGACCTGGAAATGTCGTGCAAGGTCACTCATTTGAACAAACTTGATAGCCCTTCATCCCAGCACACTACAGACCCAATACCACGTCTCTGGGCCTCTAGGTTATTGAGAAGAAGAGAAGATGATGTTTAAAGGGAAAAGTTGACGCACGAGGGCCGGACGATGGCCAGACGATGGACGCCGCACCAGGACAAAAGCTCACTTGTCCTTGGCAGGTGAGCTAAAAACAGATAGGACAGACAGACGGAAAACCTGATTACTAAAGATGTGCAGGGGTCCTAACAACAAAATGTGTAATTGAATTGGAGAATCCCCCTTTCGGTCCCCACCCCTACCCCTAGGGAGCCAGATTATTATGAGAGAGACCCTCTGTTAAACGGTGTTCAGTCTTCTTAACCAAGTAATGCTCCAGACCATTGGTTTGAAAACATCAAGCCATACAAAAGGACTTCAAGGGATTTATGTCCACGCAGCAGCCAGGGTCATATGTGGAAGGGTGTCAAGGAGTTATCTATAGAAGAAAACTACAATTTGAAGGCACGTGCACCCGCACAATTAAAGGGTGTCATTTTGAAACATCATGGTCACCATAATGGCCATATGAAAAGCGTTATGCTTTCACTTGCTTGTTGGTTGGTTAAGGGAGCTCAACGTCCACACAACATCTGAGGTCATATGTGGATGGTATCATGAGTGCATGATACATATTGTGTGTGCCTGTGTGTTGCCTCCAGCAATAAATAGAATTTGACATGAGGATCAAACTCCAACTGTAATCCATCATTCAAGAAAAAGTCGAGCATCAATTTACGTATTGATGTGGCAAGTGGTCGCAAAATAATATGGGAAACAGTTAATTATCATCAGAGAATTTCCTATGGGCAAAAGGGCCATAACTTCAGTCAAAAATGGAATATTAATACATGGTTCAAGCTCTGTAATGTATTATGATAAAGCCACAAACAAAGTTTCAAATTGATAGGCAAGCAGTAGCGAAAATAAGTTAAAAAAAAGTTAATTTTGATAATTTCCTATGTGCAAAGGGCCATAACTCCAGCAAAAAATGGAATATTGACACAGGGTTCGAACTCAAACTGTAATCCATTATGACAAAGCCACATATTAAGTAACAAATTGATGTTGCAAGTGGTAGCGAAAAAAAGTCTAGGAAAACAATTAATTATGAGATTTGTTATGTGCAAAGGGTCATAACTCCAGCAACAAATGAAATATTGACACAGGGTTTGGACTCTTGACTGTAATTCATTATGATAAAGCCACATACTAAGTGGCAAGCGGTAACAAAGTATGGCAAACAGTTAATTATGATAACCACGCGTGGTTCGAATTTGATCTGTGATCTATTATGATTAGGCCAAATACATAGTTACAAATTGATATGATAAATGGTGGCGAAAAAAAGTCTGGAAAACTTAAATGTGACGGTGCCGCCGCCAACGACAACGTGTGATGACGGACAGGGTGATCCTAAGTGTCCGCCATGCTTCTCAGGCGGCACGGCAAAGCACAGAAAGGCAGAACAGTGAAGAGAGAAAGGAAAGATTTAAGATCCCAAGTGTGTTGCAATGGGGGCAGAAGATCTATTTTGGTCTGTTCAATGTCCCCAAAGTAGTAGACATGAAAGAAAATCCCCGATTCTTCAGGGGGCAACTTTAAACCCCCCAACCCCCTATTCCATGCACATTGTATGTAGATTATGGTTTGACAGATTTTGACGGATTCGATGACCCAAGTAGAAAATTGTTTGAATCGTGTAATCTAAAAAAGAAAGTGAAGGGACATAACTCTTCATGTAGCTATAGACTCCAATTAAGTAATTTGTGTTGATCTGACAGATCTGTCGATTCAAGATCTATCTGTACACCAAATTCAAGAAGAACGACATATTATTATATGATTCGCATGTCTGAAATTGTCTGACATTGTCGGTATGGTAAGTTTTAAGCAAAACTTCAAAACTAACTAAAATTTCTGGATATTTTTTTTCCAAAAAAAAAATGGCAAACAAATCTACATTTTAAAGAAAGTGGTAGCTATGAGAGCACCCTATATATGTTATAAACATAAAAATATTGATACTTTACAAAACAATAAGCAAGTTTCGCAAAACCACCAATTCTCAAAAATCACCTAAACATGACATATTTTATCTAAAAGGAAACTGGGAACTTATAAAAGTAACAAACTATATCCAATATATAACAGAAAGGAATGTGAGGGACACAACTCCCAGGACTATTAGCAAAAGGAAGACAATCAATCATAACTGCACAAATACTTAAGAGTACAAAGCAAGTGTTCCTAGTTTAAAACAGAGAGTATGAGTATTACTTGAAACAAATTTTAAATTATATATGAAATAATTCTCAGGGACCCCATCTAAATGAAAATTAATTGATTGATATAACAGTCGAGATGCATTTAAAATCCTCCCCACATGGAAACTAAAACAAACATTACAGTAAAATGTTCAAACCTGGCCTGCATGGTGTAAAGTTTCACCTTTTGGCCTTTTCTAACTTTCAGCTTTCTTGGAAAAGTTTGTGCATTTTTCGATATCTTCCATTCTCATCAGATGTATATGAAGTGCATCACAAATGGAAAAATAAAAATATGAATGATAAACTGCCAGAATAAGATGTATAGGAAAGCAAACAAAGGGGCACAACTCTTCAAGTTCGTGAAAATCCAGCACCGAATTAATATTTCTGCCACTTTTAGGATGCTTCTACACCAAAGTAAAAAACCTTTGGCTACTTCAACTTCTGACAGATCAATGACCCTTGATGAGACTTATTTAGCTGTCAAAAATCAGACCAAAAATACTGCTGTACTACAATTTTATGTCCACTTATGTATTAGTGGATTTGAACAACACTGTAAATATGAATGTTGAACGGAAATATTTTAACATTTAGAGAAAACATTTTTTTTACAACCTTTTAATCAAAGGTTTAGGGAATGAATGGTTTACATGTTATTTGTTGATGTTTTGTAGATGGAAGAGATACATGTATAACCTTTTTTTTAAACACAGTATTCTAAATTCTTAAAAGCGGTTGCGAGGATTTATAAAAACCCAAAAACCAACTGATTCCTATATATTCCTTATACAGAGAACAGTGTGGAAGTACAGATGAACTGGACTTCCATCATATTTCCATGCGCCTCATATACGACCTTCTTGAAGACGTCTGATCGTATGTCAGTGTTTTCCCGTTAGTTAATTAATGTCTTTGTATCATAAGCTTTATTTCTGAAGTACGTGTGATTACACATTTCCAAGTTAAGTCTCGATATTGGGTTTTGACATATCATCGTCACGCACGCGTACGTGTACTGTTGTTTACCCGGTGTTACTATAATTTACACTATACGGTAATGGAAAGCCCGATACGCAATACGGAAATGACGACACGGAAAAACGACAAGAAAAACATGTGTATAACAAAGGGTGGGAAGTCCTTAACGGTCACCTGAGTTATGTAAAAGCTGATGTTTTCGATGTTGCCAAAAGAAAAAGAAATCATTTTGCAATAAAGGTAACTTGAACTACATGTAATGCAAAAGTAGAGTGAATGTACAAATAGTGGTTCTCTCAGTAAGCTGAATTAAGGTAAAGCACCTTAAGACCCTTTCATCTATGAAGAGTATTTGATTTTACCATATCTGGATCTTGAGAAGAAGATTTTTGAAAGTTTAGTCAATTTGACCCTTTTTGGCCCTACCCTCAGGCTCCTGGGGACAATATAATTCACAATTAAACTATAGTAAAGTGTACCCTCTCCCCAGGGGGAAACGAGAGACCACAGGGTCATGAAATTCACAGTATTGGTAAAGTACCTTAAGACCCTTCCATCTATGAAGAGTACATGTATTTGATTCTACCATATCTTGGTCTTGAAAAGATTTTTTTTGAAATTTCAATCAATTCAACCCTTTTTGACCCCACCCATCAGCCCCTGGGGGTCAGTCAGCGCTGATTTTTGCATATCATGAAACTGCGATCAAATACTGATAATGCTAACCGAGTTTGAATTGATTCCAATGGAAATTGAACAAATGCTGGTCCAAAATATGATCTCCCTATATAAACTACAGTAAAGTTTACCCCCTCCCCAGGGGGAAACGTTAGACCCCAGGGTCATGAAATTCACAGTTTTGGTAAAGCACATTAAGACCCTTCAATCTATAAAGAGTCTTTGATTCTACCATATCTGGGTCTTGAGAAGAGGATTTTTGAAATTTCGGTCAATTCAACCAATTCTGGCCCCACCTATCGGCGCCTGGGGTCAGTCAGGTCTGTTATATATGTGCATACCATCAAACTGCTATCCAATACTGATAATGCTAACTAAGTTTTAATTAATTCCAATGGAAATTAAACAAATGCTGGTCCAAAATGTGATTTCCCTATATAAACTATAGTAAAGTTTCCCCCCTCCCCAGGGGGAAACGTGAATCCACAGGGTCATGAAATTCACAATTTTGGTAAAGCACCTTAAGACCCTTCCATCTATGAAGAGTATTTGATGCTACCTTATCTGGGTCGGAGAAGAAGATTTTTGAAATTTCAGTCAATTCGACCCGTTTTGGCCCCACCCATCAGCCCCTGGTGTCAGTCAGGGCTGATATGTACATATCATAAAACTGCTATCCATTACTGATAATGCTAACCAAGTTTTAATTAATTCCAATAGAAATTAAACAAATGCTGGTCCAAAATGTGATTTCCCTATATAAACTATAGTAAAGTTTACCCCCTCCCCAGGGGGAAACGTGAATCCTCAGGGTCATGATATTCACTAGTTTGGTAAAGCACCTTAAGACCCTTCCATCTATAAAGAGCATTTGATTTTACCTTATCTGGATCTTGAAATTTTAATCAATTTTACCCTTTTTAGCCCTGCTCCTCAGGCCCCTTTGGGGCTGGGGACCATATAATTCAATAATTTTACATTTTACCTTTGGCCATGGAAGGTTTCTGCAAAATGTCATTGAAATCGGTTTAAGGGTTTTGGAGAAGAAGTCGAAAAAGTGAATTGTTTACGGACGCACGACGCCGGACAAGAGTCGATCGCAATAGGTCAATTTGAGACTTTGTCTGAGGTGACCTAAAACAAAGGAGGACAATACTTAAAGAAACATTTTCTGGAATTGATCAGTTGTTAGAGATAATTGGCCATATTCTACTGTAAATGATAACCAAGGGAAATACATAGGCGACCAGTGCTGAAATAATCTTGAAAGTTTAAAGTTTTGCTAGTAAAGTGTCTCTGCTAGGTGGCAGGGGAGGGGAATTAAACACAAGGCTAAATCTGCCAAGGTTGAATATAGTACAAATTTAAATTATAAACCATTGGCTATTGAAGATGGTGAAATAACGAGGTTCGATTATAAAATAAGATGTGTCTTCTCAGGCCGACCTGCTCCTGGCGACCGAGGTCGGCCAATTGATGAGTTTGTCACTGCACTGGTCACAGCCGGTTGAGGCATAGCAACTCGCCATAGCTCTTTTGTTAAACTTAACGCAATCATGCAATGGACATCGGCATCCTGATTGTCGTCCAAATCGTTACGAAAAAACCTGTCTCAAGAAAAGTAACTGGGAAACCTAAAATCTTAATATACATCCACCTAGATGGCGCCTGCAGTGGGTATTTTCCTCTGGCGGGTTGTAAACCATTCGCACTTGTTTGATATTTTGCGTACTGGCTTGGATACCAACCGTGTCCTGTCCAGTGGTGATATGTTACGTACGTGGTGGGATATACATTTAAACTTTTAGGTCAATTTTCTTGTGATTTGAAGTGAACAGTTAATGCTATTTAACACGAATAGCAAGAACGTGTATGACACTGTTCGTGTGCATTGATATTTTAAATGACATTCGCTTTGATGTCTCCTGGCGATAAATTTGTGATGGTCGTAACAATGACGACATTTTAGACATGGTGTCTTTCAGCAACGAACGAATGTTATCTTACCGCATGGTGAACACCATGATTTGCGATCAAAATCTATTAAAGTTCCTTTTTTTCGTGAATTGATGAAACCTTTGGCATGCTTTTTAAGCACAACATAAAACTGGCTACCTGTACATTTACAGTTGTGTTACGACTGTAACAGGACACACACTTTCTCCTGTATTAAAACGAATATTAAACATGGTCCATACCCTCATCGAATTAAGTTCACCCTTTTATGTATACTGGCTGTGAGGGTTAATTTATAATCTTAGCCACCCCAATGCAATTGCAACTGAAATCTATTTGAGGTAACCGGAATATAAGTTGTGTTTTGTTCGTAACGTTTGACTTGGTGTCCGTGTTACATACGCAACATATACCAACATGTATCAAATGGCCCTAACTCTTAGGTATATAACAGTAATGCAATTAACTTAAATAACTACGAACTATGTTAATATGTGATATCAGATATTTGGATTTTTTACGTAGTAGTTTCGTGGGTAACAGTGTCCTTATTGAACCTTACTTTTTTCGCTTAAAATAACAAGTTACCAAGATCTCCATTTTTGAGAAAACTTTATAATTTTTTAAACTAGAATACTAACTTAATTACTGAACAAATTACCTGACAAAGAAATACAATTTCAGCATATAAACGTTATAATATATAGCATATAAACGTTATAATGTATAGCATATAAACGTTATAATGTATAGCATATAAACGTTATAATGTATAGCATATAGACGTTATAATATATAGCATATAAACGTTATAATATATAGCATATAAACGTTATGATATATAGCATATAAATGTTATGATATATAGCATATAAACGTTATAATGTTTAGCATATAAATGTTATAATATATAGCATATAAACGTTATAATATATAGCATATAAACGTTATGATATATAGCATATAAATGTTATAATATATAGCATATAAATGTTACCAACGGAACAGTGTGATATTTGCAATTTTGAGTATAAAATACTGATAAACGATAAAAATCATTATGTTCTCCACGCTTTTTTTAAACGTTGATGTCATAACCTTCTCGAAATGCTTAATATAACACAAAAACACATTCTGAAAATTTGATGTGAAAGTCACACTTTCTGGACCATCATTGCATTTTGCCTCAAATACATTTCATTTGTCCTGATACAGGTGTTTATGGCGTCATTGTTTTAGCCATGTCTACAGTCCAGGGGCATCGAATAAGCTGTGATGTAGCCGACGCATATGCCAACCAGAACGTCTGCTAATCCATAAGTGATCCCAAGCTTTATATATATATATGTTTTTGTATTGAATAAAACGACAGTGTTGAAAGTTCGAATGGTACATCGAACAAAAACAAATATGTATAAAACAACAACAAAAAGGATAACATTTAAACTTGTGTTGGTCACATCTGCCTGTAATTGTTCCTTATACTACACTCCGATTCCTAGATGATTCCTGTTGGTGTCCAAGTAGGATCAATTTCTAAAAGTGTACATATGCCCATTGTTAGACATCCCTCTCGTCATATACATATAGTTAGCCCGTTGTCAGGAGATTTCATTGTTTAGAGGGTGGGTCTCATTATACCGTGTCCAGGGTATGACATCTGAATGTGGAAGCATTTCAAAGTGGCACCGTCCTTATTGGGTGTACAATGCCGATATTTAAGGATGATTGTGAATAAGGTAGATAGCTTATAGCTATCAATGTAATGATAGAGTAGCTGTTCATATAAAAGATAGCATACAGTGGCGGATCCAGAGTTTTTCTTAGGCGACAGGAAACCCACCCACCCTGAGAATTTTCTTTAAAAATCATGTATTTTCACCATTTTCCTAAAATTTTCCCCACATGAACATCCCCCCCCCTTGTATTTTTTGTCTAAGGTGCTTGTTTTTTTTCCATTTTGAAGATGGCGAAACTCAATGTGTTTGCAACAGAATTGAGACTAGATGTTGTACTTTATCTTCAATTGCCATTTACACTGTATGAATTGTACTGTATAGCATATATTGATATGCATTGACGGGTTGTCAGAGGCTTATAAATATTAAGGAATTGTTAACAAAACATTTGATGTTACACACATATTTGGATGTCTGTGTATGAAAGCAGTATTCGCACACAGCAGATTGGAATTAGTTTATCTTCGACAAGTGTCTATACAAAACTCTTCATTATAACTAAACAGAGATACTTTTGTTTTTTTAGTATTTTTTTTTATTTTGTGTGTGTGTGTGTGTTTTGTTCTTGTTTGTTCTTTTAAATATTAGTTAATGGCATTTATTTAAATAACGGTATTGAAGATGAATGTTTGACCGATTAAAAAAGACTTCATCTAAACAAAATGACAAAAATCCTAAATGATTTGATATTTGCATAATTTCACATAATACGCTATAAGGTAAAATAATATTTTACATCATTTCAAGACAAACGCCACATAGTGCAGCAGGGAACACTTCAGGCCCGGTCACAACCCACCGTGCGTGTTTTTAGTCCGTACGTTTTTGGGGGAGGTCGCGGCCGCCACGTTTTTTTCTGACAACGTGGGGAGGGAGTGGCAAGAGCAGGGAGAGAGTACGTCACTCGCACGGTTGCGCAAGGTGTAAGTACGTGGCCCACACGCCACGCCTCCGGGCCGTGAGCGGTTGCGTGCATCGTACGTTGCACACGTGGTAAGTGAGTTGTACGTGCTTACAACGTACGATCTCCGTGCGATTGNGGGGGGGGGGGGGGGGGGGGGGGGGGGGGGGGGGGGGGGGGGGGGGGGGGGGGGGGGGGGGGGGGGGGGGGGGGGGGGGGGGGGGGGGGGGGGGGGGGATATATAGAACGACCCTCCGAGGTTCTCCAGCTCGGCTTTTATATATACTGCAGAAATCAGTGCGCACAACGTGTGTTGTAAGTGCGGAGCACGTGCTTACTCGGTACGGTCCACGTCAGTTCTGCGTTCTCATTGGACAGAAGAACTGGGGAAGTGCAGGGTAAGCACAGACCGCGCACTTATCACGTGCACAGCACGCACGTGCTAAATGCGCCGTCCGTAGAGCAAGTGACCGTGGGGGAAAATTTAAAAGACTCACGGAGTGGGTGCCTGCGTGCTCCCAAATCCGTACTGAGTCAGTACTCCAAACGTACGGATCCCCAAATTTTGCCAACGTTTTTGCAAGTAGACAGCACGCACTTGCAACTACGGCGTGTTGGGACCATGGCTTTACCGGTTTCTGGTACGTGTACGTTTTTGTGTAGAGATCTTCAATTGGTGATATTAAATCAAATAAACATTAAATACATTGTCCATATATTTATGTACCCGAAGCCATTAGTAAAACATTAGCCATTTTTGTGTATAGGCTGAGCGGTAGGGTAATTCATAGTTTCTGTCGCTTCGTAGAGGGAAACATTCGTATCTTTATTTACAACATTCACTTTACAGCCAAAATATATTATCTTTGCAGTGGTTATGGTATCCAAAATCGTGTACGTGTATCCCTGTCATAAGACATTATATACTTGTTCAAATGGCACCACACTCGTTTATGTGTGTATGTTTGTGTCACAGATAGTACACCACTTTCTTTGTTATCTTAACACGTCACCCCTGTAATTATCACGACTGTATCATTGCTCTATAAAATGGTTTTCTTGGATATTTATCTTCACATACATGTGCAAGCTACAAATAACGTCTAAATACGTTCATAAACACAAGAAGGAAGTTATGCTCATTTGTGCTGAAAGACGAAATACAAGAACAATGTTTTTTGATTATTGTAATTCTGCTCCTAAAAAAAACATTTATTTATTAATAAATGAAATTCTGGCCCAAAAAGATTTGTTTTTCATAGTCCGGTTATATGTTACATTTTACATTTTGCTTGAGTAAAACTCAACATCAATCTTCTGCAAACAATCTCTGTTAACTGATACGATTAGATAATACTCGTGATTTGTAGTGCATACTGTATTAACTATCGATTAGGTAACACGCATTCTGTGTCCACTTCGTCATAAAAAAATGCGATTAGTTCCGAGCATTGATTGTGTCCAATGTCAAATTTGTGTTAGGTTCGTTAGCTTTTAGACCCTCAAGACGACGATAACACTGATTAAAATCAAACAAGTCCGTCATAACACCTTTTAGCCGATAATGTTCCACGATTCGAACTAAAATGATTGATAAACAGAAGCAAAGATCGTGACATTGAGCTCAATCCCACATCAATATGACCATGATAATCAAATAACCCCTTTAGGCATTAACACCTTCGCCATTATCGATTAAGAAACATAGCCAATTACAGAATTGCACGTGAATTTTCTTCATTTATTCAGAAGGATTCCCCTTTCGTGAATACTCGTAATATGTTTTTCTTTAATACCGCTAGGAACAATAGATTATTTACGAGACAGAAATGAGAACTACCAATGGAAAATATATATTTTTATTGACACCTAGTTGCCTAGTTTCCAACTCAGCAAGCGAAATTTATTCATCAGATCCTGGTATTGCCTCTGGTACGTACTGACGCTCGGGAACGGTGTCTGGCCAGGTTGAGAGAATGACTTCTGCAAGCACACAATGACATTATAACGATAACTGGACACCATAGTGTCACGTGCATAACATATAGTTTGATTGATATGGCAAACATAATCAGTATCAATAATGTAGTTTAGGTAAACAACTTCGTTTATTAAACAGGGAAAGTGCATACACGGGGAGAAATGGATTTGGAATTGGAATCTATTGTTTTCTTTTGGAGTAAAATTCGTCATCCTTTATTGGGAGAATACTCTCTTCATCTTCTTTCACGAAACGCAAACCCAAGCTTAAATGGATAGAAACATAAACTCATGATATCTGTCCTAAATATCATGCGGGACAAACGAGGTTGCTGAATAATTGACGTCGACTTCTGCCATTTAATGTAAATACAAAAGTCCTATGCTTTGATCTTTGATCTTAACCTTTTAGAAGTTTGTCTGCAGCAACTCTTCTATACATAAATTTCACTAACATTAGTCATATTTCTGCAGGATCATATGACGACGGAGTATAGTGTGGGAACAGAATGACTTTTTGGTGTATTCTTTTACCTCTGACTCCAGTCATTGGAGAACTTTGTCCTGAGCATATCTCGTATTATTTCACCTAGAGTAAGTATATTTGGTATACAAGTTCATCTTGGGACTGTGGAGTGCAGATTAGTAGCAGGTGGTGACTGTGACCTCTGGTTTGACTTTAAAATCTATCGGTCGATATATGACAATACCGTCATCGCCATATTTTGCTACTCACGTGTGTTTGCAAGTGTGGTTTGTAGTGCACAAGTGTTCTGTCGTGTGCCAATGGTCTGACATTGTGAGCTGGTTGAAAGTCTACGTCGTAAATTCGCCGACCGCCAGCCCTCTGTCTATGATCGGGCATCTCCTTGGTACCATGAAGGATGAGGGTAACGCCTTTAACTACCCCGTGATTATCACCTCTCTTCTGTCAACAGTAAACGGGTTCAGTTCTGCGTTATGTGATGAGCGTTATATTTTGATAAAAGATTGAATGGATAAGACAAAGACATGTACATAACGCAATGCAATGCGTTCATGATAAAAAAGTGATCGAAACTGTGAACGTAAACAACATTTCAGTCATCACGTGAGGAGTTCATGTCCTGTTGGGTTATCTTTGTTAACCGTTAACCGTTAACAGTTAAACTTCTTTTGAAGTGCCCTTATTAACACCACATATTGTAACTTCAATTTTTATCTAATCAACGGATATACAGTTCAGGTACCTTATCCTTGATAGTCAATTTCCATTGTCCGGTAGGGTTCTCTCCCCAGGACTGCACAGACATAAATGTCCAGTTCTGGAAACCCGCAGTCGACCCATCCATCGATCTTTCAGACAGCAGCATCGTCTCATTACCTAGAAATGTATACATACTACATGTTAATTATATAACTCGGCTTTATATTTTTCTCTGTCTGTATAGTTGGCCTTCATTTGTTCTCCCGTTTAGTCGCACTTGAATAAATCAATTAAGTCATCGATTAGTTTTCAGATTTATCATAAACCAGATTACACTTACGAACCTAACCTTGTTTTTAGCTATTATGGCATTTCGTTTCTGTAAGAGTGCAAACTGGACGAGCCTCAAACGGACACAACGTGTGTCATTTATTATAGGAATGTATAAATGTCTTGTAGGTAGACTTCAGTAACAGTATAATGCAACCATAACAACACATAAACCTACAGACAGTTTGATAGCAGGCAAAAGGTTGCTACGATTCCAGATAATTATTAGATTCACCTTTTGAATTACAGCCATGGTAGTGGTCGAAAGGAAATATTATTGGCATAATCAAGTATACTATGACCAATTGCTTCTTTAAAAGATAGTTTGGACTTAAGCCTAAGTACGCGCTTTTGAAGCCACTATACGAATGTTGTGCAATACTACTAATACTTTACTGTAAGTGTCTAACTATCCTTTATGGGGTACTCTATATGTACGCCATAGGGCACAGTCATGCATTAGCGTTTTAAAGTATTTATCTCTCTCTATTTCGCTGTTGTGAAAAACAGCTCGCAATACATCTCTCAATTAATCGCCAACATATATTCAGGCAAAAGACAACCAAAGGTGTTTATTCGAGCTGTGATCTTTATACTGATGTGTGTGTACAAATGTACTTATTTCTCTATTTTTAACAAACAAACGTTTAATTTTCAACTGAATTTAAACGCATTTGTTTTCTATTTTCAACATAATTTATTTTCTTTTTCATTCCTTTGGCTTTACGCATACAACTTTGATAGAATAAGATTGCTTTAGTGATACCAACAGAGATGATGAAAGTGCCATGTTACAAACGCATCCATGATGAGTGTTTTTGTTGCCCACCTACTAGCAAATTGCTCACCCGGTAATGGCTTATACGACCGAGTAAACACATATCTCTAAGTTTTAAGTTATAGAATAATTGTGACAACTACCGCTTGGCGATGTCAGGCTTATGTGCAGAGCTCCTCTCTTGGAATAGTCCATATTTATCTGCATCTGGACATGCTCCAGATATCGTATTTCATTGTCCTGTCCTTGGCAACCACTGCTGGTCAAGTCGATGTCCAATTTGTAGCCGCTCTGAAGTCGCCTGGAATTCAGCATGTGATTTATCAGCATCATTTATTGAAAACAGTATATTGATGCCATTTAAGGGTGTCTTGTATACACTTTGTAGTCAATATTAATGTATAGCATGTGGTTACCAGATTATATGATACAAAGAGTCAAACTTTTGAAAAAAATAATTCCTTTACTGAAATAGTCACGTTTTTGCTGCTTTTATTTCGCTGAATACCATTTATAATCATCGATTCTATTTATTAGAAATGTAATAGACTCACGTTAATCATATTTAGCATAAATGTATCAGATTCGTAACATAGCGAAAGCTATTTTCGTATTGGTCATGTTAAGGAAACCGCAAAAAGCAAATGGCCTATCAAGTTAATCTGGGCTTGTGGTTGATGCTTTAAATCAACACATGTATCATACCATTCGTGCCTGTTCGTATAATGGAACAAATATTACAACAATTAATTTAAGATAAGAAAATTAATCAGAATACTACTTTGACTCACTGTGGTAAATTGGAATTTGAATTCGAGTGTACTGTACAGACGTATTTCTCTGGAACTGTTTTCCAGGTTTGTGGGTGAGCCTCCTGTACCAAGCTAGCGGCGTTCAAGAGCCCGAAACCGAAAGCATTGTTAACCCAGTATCCGGCACCATTTTGCTTCCACCCTGAATTGTTCCGAAGGGAAGAGTACTCGGATGTCCATGCCACCAGATGCTGCATGTCTCTCCATGTCAAATCTGGGCTGAAGTTTACTAATTTGTTATTGGGTTGTGATAATTAAACATACTTTAAATATGTACTGATTTTACAATCACATAAGAGGAGACATGGACACAAACTATACACAAAATATTTATTTTTGAGTAAATGTTGTTAGCTTAAGTAATGAAAGAGCGTTGCGATAATATTCATTTTTATTACACATTTGCCATAGAGATATCAATTTCTGTCAACTACATGTGTATAAAACTGCTATATCGAAAGTGGAAAAGAGGTGCATGCATTGTCACAGCGTGAATATATCACGGTATTAACCGGTCAGAAAAGCACTTTCTATTCACTTCGTTCCAATCTGTAGAAGTTCCGTTCTCATACAGATAGTAAATAAGTTTTTTAATAAATCCAGTCATACTTCGCTTCCAGGACCAGAGCGAATATTCCGGCTGCCAAAGGAGCTGCGGCTGATGTACCGGTATGTTGGACTGTACAGCCTCCGTGTAGATCAGCACTGGCCTGACAAAATATACAGTTTCACTTTACTGCTTGTAACAAGCATACCAGTGTATATAACACATGTATATGTGACATATATACAGACAAGTATGCAATAAGCAAGAGTATTTATAATGTGCAAAGTACGTCTGATATTTAAGTTTGAATACATGAAGTACGTAATCTTTACTAAGTTCAAAGCAACAGTTACAATAAGTGAAGAGTGTAAGGTATTACAGTTATTATATTAAACAAATAAGGTTTATATACGAATGAATCAAAACATTGTAAAACAATATTAACGTACTTTGAAATGATATCATAATAGAACATACCACCCGGTCATCACCATACTCCCCACTGGAGTAGGTCGTTGCCATGGTGGAGGCACATTTCTCGGCGTACCACGGGGTCATCTGGTGCTGGGATGCGCTGCTGATGGACAGTGAGTATATACTTCCTGTGTAACCGTCACAGTCACAGTTGTCACCTAAACGACCGCCATTACCGGAAGCCCAAACATAGATGACACCTTTCCCGTTACGGCCCTGTCAAGTATATTTGTACATAATTATAATGATATCATTCGTAATAATTCGAATTGTCATCTCTGAAATAATGATCTTTTATATTAAGAAGCAAACTGTTTTTTAATATTAGAGCTTTGTGTAAAGTTTCTGCAAAGAGTGACTTTTGTTTTTCATTTTCATACTAGATTGAAGTATTCTTTTTAATAAAACGAAAAACAAACTTATATCTGCGAGCTTTACATATTACATCTGGAGAATTATGTTACTCGAGTTCAGTCAACATGATACACTTCGGTCCCGAGTTGAGGAACTATTATTTCTACCACCATGCTATTTAGGTATGACTTTCTTGTATCAGAAACGACGGGTCAGGCCACTTAGGAATTAATTTGAGATGAGGAGTCCGATTGATAGACAGCAATCACTGTTTACAGTTCATTTTGCTACCATAATGTTTTAGGTATCGAACGGTTTCAATTGATTTTTAGCGCTAATATAGTGGGCCTACTTTTTTTTTATAAAATAATAAAATTTAAACATCAAAACAATACTGCATCGCAAAGGAATGCCCGTAATGGAAGACGCCAACATCTTGAACCTTCCGCGTTTCATAATTCAGCACTTTGGTCAATCAAATGGACATTGTGTGTTCTACATCAGGTTGACAGGCCCGTACGTTTAACTATAACAATGAAGCTGATTGACAGGGGCAGGTTTGGTAACATCAATGATGAAGAACATCTGTTTGTTATTATCAATTCTCCAATATCTGTGATGTAACGACACTGTTCGAAAATTTACCAGGGAACAAACACAAATGTTTATATATTTCTACTTAAATCGTGTCCAACCTAGTTCGCCGTGTAGATGATTTGAAATAATATTTGTCAGTCGGTTTCGTATTAATTTGATGCTTTCGATTGATTGAAATAAACAAACTGTATAAAGCTTGACGCCAACATTTAGTGCTTTTATCATCTGTCAAATTGAGAAAAACAATTGCCGACTGAAAACGACGCTCACGTGACAAATTTTCACCGGCAAAAGAACAGTTTAATTTGAATAATGTTCTTATCTAAGTTACTTACGGCATTCGCCAGCTAACTTGTTCTCATCCTTGTTATATATTCGAGCATTATACACTTATAAACGTTGATTATTTGTTAAGTAAAACATTCCTTTATATATTGACCTCTTTGATTCCAAGCTCAAACGCTCTCTGTGCCATTTTGCCCGGTCCTTCCACTGTTGCACCGTCATCGTTTGGCCCCCATGACGCACTGTATATGTCTATGTACTTATGGTTGAAGGCGATTGCCTGGCCCTCAAGGCTGTCTGTTACCCGACCGTCTAACATACGTACGCCTGCAAGTCAAAAGTATAAGATACACAATGCAGATTTCCGATAATAAAGAAAATGATAAAAAAATGAGCAGCAGCCTTTACGTCAACAGCAAAACACAAATAATATTATTATAATTTTCTGGTTCTAACATATGAATAGAAATGATGTGAGGAAACCTACGGGATTGGAGGATATAATCCTAAGTAGTGTAGGATAGAAAGACATTCATTACAATTAATCATAATCAAAATCGTTTTAGTTTATTCTGATTTTGTTGTATTGATCATGATGTCCTTAATGATGTACAGCCACTATTCCTGTCGTATAACAGACTTTGAGTATGTTTCGTTGACCTATATGATTATAAACATTCGTTTACTGCCCTTGAGTCTTTTTTGCTGTCCTAATAGATATTGCGACGGTAGTGGCCTGATTGTAGGTGTACCTGTTGTTTAATTTTATGCATCAATACGTCCTTATTGTAATAAACATTACATGTACCACTTAGATCAATGATATAGTACCGGCTGCTTTACACGACCAGTGCAAAGTCCCTATGCTGGCACGCAGCCCGGCAATGGGGAAATCACCGCGACGTTTACAACTATTAATAACAAATTTGATGTATGGGAAGTGTAATAACACGGGGGTTTATGATCCACAGGGCTTTTCAAGGCACTCGTAAAATAGAGTATTATTGCTCTGTGCTGAGTCTGAGGCACTGACTGCAAAAATATATACTTGTCACAAAGACAAACTTCCTCTTGGGAGATAAGGTTTTCAATGATCTGAGGATCATTCATATGCAGGGAATCTGACAACATGTCGGTTTGTAGGAAGGGTTAAATGCATGTAGGCATATCCATTTATTGCTGACGGGGGAAGCGGGCTGTGATTTCCTACGGTAGAGTATCAAGATTAATCTCTCCGAAATAAACACTTCAAAATGTGTTGATTTTACTTTGTTATGGTTATACATACAAGTAATTGAAAGGATGAAAGAAAGTCTTGTACATTCACGTTTTTGTATACTTTGAAGTACGCTTTACCATTGAAATAATGCGTATTTATATGACGGGAAGTATATGGCTGCAATGAACGAAGAAACATCTAGGAAAATAATAAATGTTAAAAAGACAATACGTTATGCAGAAAGCTGAAGTGATAAACGACACATTCGTGATGACATAGATATGTATTACTCTTAAGAAATGAAAAGCTCACACTTATTATAAACATTCTATTTAGGTATTTTGTATGAACTGCATTTAGGAACTGACCTGCTTTTCATTGAAATAAGTTTCCATGTTGAACCCATATTGACTATGACAGCTAGCGGAATCAGTTACATATATACGTTTACCGTATTTAGAATACATACATGTGTTATGATTCGGATCTCAATAATATTATTGTTTGTATTGGGTATACTAGTTTAATAAATAAAAGAGTCAGGAGTCCAGGAATTAGTACCTAACAACGGTCCCATTATGACGACATGATTACATTTCATAATCTGTTGAGTTATATATACCTGGCTGTACAGAGTAATTATGATCAGACATAAACGCAGATTAGGGCCTCTGTAATCAGTGAATGTTTATATTTCAACTTATTGAAAGATATCTCTGTACCGTAAAGTACATATTACATTGTTTTTAGTTCATCAGTATACGTAGATCTGCTAATATCTGTAAAAAATAATTATGACGTCAATAATCGGGCCGTAACGTTTACATGGCTTGGTAGCGTTGTATTTTGGTATTGTCATGCAATGGTGAACATAAATTATTAACAGTTGTCTTGTGTTGAAATCAGCTTTCACCTCTAGAACGTCTTATCAGTATTTGGGACTGTTCTAGTTTTGTCAATGCTGACGTCATACCTCCTATCCTGGCGTTGTAGGCCACGCCGACACCACACAAGCTATTGTTGGCCACCATGGCAATCTCTCCGGCACATCGGGTGCCATGTCTGTAACACATAAAGGCGTCACATAAACTTGTCACATAACTAGGGTAGGATCGTCATCAGTATTGGTATACACACAATATCAATGTGATAATAACACTGAGAACCTGTCACCTAACTAGTGTAGGATCGGCATCAGTATTGGTATACACACAATATCAATGTCATATCAGTATTGGTATACACTCAATATCAATGTCATATCAGTATTGTAAGACACACAATATCAATGTCATATCAGTATTGTAATACACACAATATCAATGTCATATTAGTATTGGTATACACACAATATCAATGTGATAATAACACTGAGAACCTGTCACCTAACTAGTGCAGGATCGGCATCAGTATTGGTATACACTCAATATCAATGTCATATCAGTATTAGTACGCACACAATATCAATGTCATATCACTATTGATATACACACAATATCAATGTCATATCAGTATTGGTGTACACACAATATCAATGTCATAATAACTAGGGTAGGATCGGCATCAGTATTGGTATACACACAATATCAATGTCATATCTGTATTGCTATACACACAATACCAATGTCATATCAGTATTAGTACACACACACTATCAATGTCATATCAGTATTGATATACACACAATATCAATGTCATATCAGTATTGGTGTACACACAATATCAATGTCATAATAACTAGGGCAGGATCGGCATCAGTATTAGTATATACACAGTATCAATGTCATATCAGTATTGGTAGACACACAATATCAATGGCATATAAGTATTTATATACATACAATATCAATGACATATCAGTATTGGTATACACGCAATATCAATGTCATATCTGTATTGCTATACACACAATACAAATGTCATATCAGTATTAGTACACACACACTATCAATGTAATATCAGTATTGATATACACACAATATTAATGTCATATCAGTATTGGTGTACACACAATATCCATGTCATAATAACTAGGGTAGGATCGGCATCAATATTGGTATACACACAATATCAATGGCATATCTGTATTGGTATACACACAATATAAATGTCATATCTGTATTGGTATACACACACTATCAATGTCATATCAGTATTGATATACACACAATATCAATGTCATATTAGTATTGGTATACACACAATATCAATGGCATATCTGTATTGGTATACACACAATATAAATGTCATATCTGTATTGGTATACACACAATAGCAATGTCATATCAGTATTGGTATACACACAATATCAATGTCATATAAGTATTTATATACATACAATATCAATGACATATCAGTATTGGTATACACACAATAGCAATGTCATATCAGTATTGGTATACACACAATATCAATGTCATATCAGTATTGGTGTAGACACAATATCATGTCATAATAACACTCAGCTTATAATCTGCATCGTTGAAATTTTTAATAAAACATTGTTCTAACACAAACAATTATATTGTATGTATATAATGAGATACTACTTTTGGAAGACAAATGAAGCCAAGTTATTATTATAATTACAATAAAGTAATTGTCATAATTGTGTTCTGACTGCATTTAACTAAAAGCATATAGCATGGTGCCCTTCATCGACTCTGCTAAGTACTGGTATACAAATTTAAATTTAAATTCATTTTCTTTAAAAACCAAAAGATTTAGGTAGTTGATTTTTTTAAAATCAATTTCATTATTTCTTTTACTTATTTACTTATTTAGTTATGTTTTTTTTTCAATAGAAAAATATTGTTAAAATTTGCTGCAGCATATACTGTAATAAAAATAATATTTGGTAACCAACAGTTACAATTTTGTAACAAAGAGTTGTTTAGGCGCCTAGCTGTCCACTTACCTGAATTGTACATATGGAACGTAATACTTTGGATTTGGATTTTTCAGTTTTTTACTGTAATACCACTGATGGACGAAGTGACCATATGGAGGAGTAAAAGGTTTACACGTTGTTCTTATTTAGGTATCACATACGTATGCATCAAATATTTCTACATACTTATTTTCGTTAGTTGGATCGTATCTTGGCTGGGGGTCATCGTCATTGCCGTTCAAATCCGTACTTGCCCGGGGGTCCTGTGGCAATAGCAGTGTATTTGTAACCAATGTATAATTACTGTACTATTAAGAGTATCATTGTGACAATAATCACCTCCTAGACATGTCATGCTATTAGAATTAAGGCTAGAGAAAGTTCACTAACTCTTATTTCTATAATCTCTTTAGTTACATGTACATCTCTCTTAATGAACATCTTACTAATTGCCACACATAAACACAGATTACGGCCTCTCTAATACGTATTTGTATATATATATGGCTTATGTTGAAATATCTGTATACCGTGCAATAACGATTATGTTGTCTTTCGTTCATCAATACACATTAATCTACTTATATATGTAATAGTCTAGCATTATGATCAGAATTACAGATCTCTTGCACGTAAAATTCTGAAGCGCGTTTTGACGATTTCGCCCACTCTGAATGAATCTAATGTATAAACACAAACTATATACTCAATCTGGCTAACCAAGGCGTACTTACATAATTCTGTGCTAAATCTGGATGGTTGTGTTCAATACCTAAAACAACAAATATACCAGTAACTATTGTATTCCGTGTTAACTTATTTTACAATCTCGTTTTCGTTTCCTAACTGTGTTTTAAACTACTTGTTGTCTGCAGCCTAATTCTTAAATTACTACAGTAACAGCTATTTCACGATATCAATATTATATTATTGCTGATTTAAGGCTCAAATAAGTTAGGAAATAAACGTGTTATATACACTTGATATATTTTACGAAAACTTTGAAACGAGTTTTATCAACTTAAAAAGTATAAATCACTGTTGTTTTCCTTGCAAGTAGCGCGAGAACCGGTCGCAAAATTTAAAATACTTCCAATCCATCATTCGCGGAATATCTATTGATATATTTGTGAAATGAAGTATGCACAACATTATTCGCTGTATGACACTCGCAATACGTATACATTGTACCTCTACGTTACAATGTTTAAGACGTACCATCGTCCAACACGCTGATGACAACTCCCTTCCCTGTGATACCCTTGTTCCAGACCGGAATGATGTGTAGATCATACCTTAGTTCCGTAGGGTCATGGACTTCACCATCTTTCTGTTAGCAAAATATGTGGTAATATACCAATAAAACCAAATATGCTGTAAAAACACTTTTCGGCACGCGTAAATGCAGAATACTGAAACATATTAAGATACCGATTTAAGACGACGAATAATATCTAATAGTTATATTTTTCTATATTTGTGTGCAGCCGTTTATAATGTTCTGTGATAGGGGGTCTTCTGTTTTTCCTTAGTGGTACATCGAGTATTTATGCCTAATGTATTATTTAATATGGATATAATACGTTCATTCTTTTATATGTTTTAATAATCCAAGCCAAATATATAATGTCTAAATGTTTTATAAAACATAAGAATTATAAAATGAATAACAGTTCTTCAAGACATACTTGGTACTTACTACAAATATACCATTTTTTAATATGATTGTCATGCTACTGTTCTTTGTGTGGTTGCTATTTTTCTTTATAGTTTTTACCTTTATTTTGTCACTGTTTCAGGACCGTACATTATCAGTAGTGTTAAAATTGTATGTACGGGCAGGTGCGTGTGTGGTGATTATTTTTTTCAAGTTTTACGTAAACAATATTTTAATCGTGTTTCACCAAGTACAATATACAGTGACCCATTGAATGTCCTACGTACCATATACCACTGCTTCGGCCATAGAGGATCGTTGAAATCAAGGCGGATATACGATCTCTCCTCATCGACTCGTTTTTCAAAGAGGTCTCGCTTGGTTCTCGTTTTTGTAACCTGTTGCTCTGCCCAGTGTACCTAGAAAATAATAAATTTCACATCCGGCTTTGATTCATTGAACAGGATGAAAACAAAGAAAAAAAACCTAATACACATAACGATTGTTTTTAAAATAGAATATACGTTACGGAATTTAATATAAAACACAATTTCATTTCCACAGGAAAAGCTACCGCCTAAGTTTTATCGATTATGAATCACCGTAATGTTTTAAAACAACATGCCAATGTAGAAAAAATGATATATTAAATGAAACTTGATAAAACGAGGATGTTTCCTAAGTTTGCATGAGATTGCTCCACTATTTAGCGAGTAGTCGATTCAATCAAACAAATGGCCTACTTCGCACACATGCATTTCGAATAGTAGTCATCACAACCACATAATGACGTCAATAAAAAAACGAAAAAATAAGTAACAAAATTAAAAGAACACAAAAAAATTAACAATAAACCATCAGATTTGCACAACTCTTGTATTGTAGTATCTGATGAGCATACAGACAGTAAACACACTGTGTACCTTTTGTCAGGTATTACATGTAGATACCAATATCATCAGTGTTGCTCAAATCGTAGCATCCATTCTAAGCAGATTTAAACATTGGAATACCATATTAATATAATCCTACCAGGCAAACGTCTAATCAATGTGATGCACGTACGACTGGCCTTCGCCATTGTCGTGCTGCGCGTCGAATGGTAAAGTTTTAAACATTGTTACAAGACAAATGGTGCTATGAATAATTCAAGGTAATACATGATGATTGACAGTGTTTAGATCACGTGATTCAGGCGTCACGTCGGATGTAATGAGACAATGAGGTGATTTCTATTCCCTCTAAACCTAATTCCACGAGGCTTTTCATTAATGCCAGGAACGGCGTTAATCCCGTCACCGGAAGTGAGATAAGCACACGTGACAGACTTCGAATAGTCGCTGTTCAATTCAATATTACTTTGCATTTCATTTCCGTAGTTTCGGATAAAGGACTGCTGTATCGCAATAATACATAATCCTAACATCGTTTGTATTCAGACACTGGAAGGGCGAGATCCGGTAGCTCCACGTCATACTCAGTCAAATGACTGACGTACGGTCGTGAAAAAAGCGGGAATTATTCCGTCCTAACTAGGTAGACTATGTTAATATCGATTGCGAGATGCTTGACCAGAATGCGAGACAATAAATACACTCAAATGGACATTTATACATAAACAATTGTAGTATTCTGTCTCTTAATGAAGACACATTGTCGGGTCGACCTGACATAATAATGTTAGTAAATGCCTGATCATGACTTCTAAATGCATAAATATGATAATAAAAAACTCCTCCATCTCGATCTCAGATACTCTAAAGTTGACCTAACAGCACTTATTGTTTTTTTGGTGTTTTATTTCGCGAACCACAGCATGGTAGATATTATCTATTTTTTTCAAACGTTTTTAAATGTTTTGGTTGTGTTTGGGTAAGATTGCTGCTCTAAGATATACTCACGCGGTTGTCCGTTTGGAGGCGCCTTGTATGATGGTCAGCACTACGTTTTGAACGACTGGGAACTTCCGAGTGTGTTAAGAGGTAGTGGTTGTCAAAAGGCTTGAGCTGCAAAGAAGACACAGTGCTGTGTTTGAAATCATAAGAATCAGATCTCCAGTATTTTGCTAAACTACAAATGTTTATGTCTTTATTAAGGACTTTTCTTATGAAAGGTGATCAATAATCTGTATGTAAGAACATTTTGGATATATTCCTCAATTAGTTTATCCATGGCGTAATTATGTTGGCCAGGAGCTTATCTGTTATCAGTTGTAACTTTTGAAATAAAAAATAATTAATTCAGAATATATTTTTTTGCTGTTTCAATATTGAGCATATACCAACCACCCTAATTACAAAAAAATGGCTTAAATCTATCGCAAACATACAAATTGTAATTCTAAATATTTTTAATTACAGTATATTATTATGCCATGATGCTCTTTACGCGCTATTGTCACTAGTTGCCGACCAATATTGCGATATTGTTTCCTAGACAGATTTATCAAATCAATATTTACCACCTTCGACTCTGTCACAGAAGGCTTTGACTGTCCTGCCAGTGACTGTAAAGCAACACCTAAACATGAAATTCCATCCAGCATTCGTATTGTTCAGATTAGATTATTTCTGCTTTGACTACCTGTTACATGTAGATTAAGTCGATACAGTCAAATGTATCACAGCATCTACTATTGTCAACTGGAACAAGATCAATTGGTTTGCACGGATTTCAATTAGTGTAAGCATGTACAATGTAATACGTTTTGCCACAGTCTATTCAACGCGTCGATGACACGATGTTCAATTAATGAAGTATTGTAGAACTAGAAGCGTTCTTGTGGTAACATGGAGGTTAGAGGTGTAGGACACGCACAATTATCATCAACAGTTTAATAAGGTCATCTTTTATTTCTACCCAAATATAAGCGATGTTTTGAAACTTTTACGAGGATTGTTATATCAATTTAAACTTTCACACAATGTTTCTTTCGACATCCAGTGTATTCTCCTGACGAATATGCATACACATATATGGAGCTATCCGGATCAAATGCTTACAAATAAGCACAAGTTATTTCTGACTACGTGTACTATATATTCATTGCCATTTTTACTCCATACAGAAAATAACATATTAACACTACTGTTAAACAAATCAGAAATGACATGTTAAAATAATGTGACATAATTCTGTGTGAAAAAGCATTATGCATTCATATAACATGATTGTGCATGTTGATTAGAATAGTGAGTATTGTGCACGTGACATTATACTAGGTGTTGATAAGGGTACTATATGTGAAGAACACCGTATATCATGTGCTGAAATAGTGTCTTCATATGACATTAACTTTGGGGCCAATTTAAATAATGTGTATTCATTCAACAGTATATTATAAGTTGATTTTGAAAATGTAAGTTTATATTGAATGGAAAAACGACATCTGGGAAATCTTTAAGGTATTTTCTATTTTCTCATCATTCCAATCAACAATAATGCATCACGTATTCTCGATTTTCAAAGGATATTACAGATACATATAAACATAATTTCAACCAACATTGCATACCTTCTTATATGTGATGTGACAACATGATGAGAAGTTTTTTTTTTACAGGAAATCGATTAAACGTCTTCTGAACGTGTTTAATTTGGATCAAAAGCTCCTATATAACCTTATAGATGGATAAGGTTACTCCTAGCGATGATATAATATTGCTTTGTGACTAGCAGCGATCAAAATGTATGTAATTAATTTTCAATGGATCTATTGGGGAGTTAGAGAAAATTGTCGATTACATTTATCGTATCAGAACATATAATGGTAAATTGTAGAATTATCTGTCCTTACAATAGTAGTTCGGTAACATTTCCTTTACAACACGCAATGAGTAAATTGTATCCAGCAGTTTCAGCGTGATCGAGTTATAAGGGTGATTGTCCTGGTTTCATCCTAATTATGACTTCTCCTATCTATATTACGTATCTATTATCCTAATTTCTAGTAACATGATTGAATAACGTCATGGGTGCTATTTTGTAAAGTATCGTATGTTCACCATTTTGCCCTTTGTCTCCGGGCGACTTTTATTAACACTGGGCTTTATTCCTCCGAGACTTCGATTCCAAGTTTCTTTTATTCCTCCCTGACGCCGTTTCCCACAGTTACTTTTTTCCCGTGAGGCCGTGTCCTCAAAACACCGTGGTGACTTTTAGCGCGAAACTCAACTTGTTCGTGTCGTAAACTGTATTTATAGTTATAAAAGTATTGAAGTGTTATTAATTGTTAATTTTTACTCTTACAATTGCTATGTTCGGTCATATCAATATTTTGAAGTTATTATTTTCGTTATAATGATGTTCTAATGTGTTTTACCTGTTATTGCCCTTAGGTCCCCCTAAGGACCATTATACAATGCTTTATGTAGTAATGTAAACAGGTTAAGTTAGAGCCTGAATTATATGAAAATAGGTATAATAGGTAATACAGAAAGTATGATCCAATATAGGAACAACATTCGGCATCAGATGCGTATTACGTCAACCGATATCAGCGAAGTATAGACGACGGCGAGGGTAATGAAAGGAACTTTTTAAGAGGAAACCGCCCCTTTATCAAAGCAAATAAACATGGATGAAACTTTAAAAGTTAAAATTCGAAAGAAAGTATGATACCTCACGTTACAAGCATTTCGTGGTGATGTATGTAATTGCAGTAACGATGTAATATCTGGTAGTGATAAGTTGTTGAGTGCTTGACATCAGAAGAAAATCTGGTGGTAAATGGAAATAGCTGTGGAAGTGATGGTAACCAGTATACATCTCTGATCGTAAGTAGTCCGGTGTATTAATTTCAAAAATAAGAAAACACTCGATACACAATAACTCGATATGCGTGCATGCTATCACTGCCAGAACACAGTCAATACGTACGATTAAACATACATAATTATTAATGACGGGTACTGATATCATCAATAGGTGTAATTTGTCACGATGATCACGAGGAGGGTAAAGGTATGCTAACATTGCCACGCGCAAGCTTTGATTTGGGGGAGTGGCGTTGGTGTAGTGATTAGAGTCGCTGGTTATTATTGGGAAGTGAGTTCAAGGTGCGGACAAGACGCGACCGATACATTGTCTTCCTAAGTAATTTTTGGTCTTTGAATACATTACGATATTAAGTAACGATTTTGATACAAAATTTTTGACGACAACGGGTATAACCTAAAATTCCTAAGGACGTATATTTCCTCATTGTCAGATATGACGTAGATTGAACCCCATGGCCATCCGTTTGCTAACATCAAGGTTTCCCGTGATATAGGCCTTGCGTAGAAGTTTATGACGTATAAGACGATCCCGTTCCTACCAACCCCTGTTGAATGTCATACTATTAGTACGACAACATAATGTCTACCACAATGTTGTTAACCCATCACTCACGGGCTATATTAATATATAGAGTCAATCCGGTATCGAGTATCATATAGTCAAATGAGCCGTGCCCACTTGATGTCTTAATTGTGTCCTACGCATAGAAAATCCTCGGTCGATGCTGTCAATTTTGACATTTCGATCATCACATTCAAGTAGTGCTACATTAAATACCTCTCTTTTCATACAGGTCATAAATCAATATCTAAAGTGTATCAGTCATTGTTATTATACCCTGTCCTCATTCATTTATAGAATATATAAACACCACATTTAAAAAGTCACACGTCATCTTCAACACAGATATAATTGTGTAAAATCAGTTGTCTACGTAATAAAAAAAATACATGTTTATTTGCCTCTGTTAAATATTCATAAATGTATCCTTGACCATCTATTAAAGCTTCCATTGTTTGTGGATGGCACAAGTACAAATGCATATTATATTTATTCTGTAAAAGAACATACCAATTTAGAAACATTGATATAAGCAGGCATGTTCAATTAAAAAACTATTTCCTTATTAAACACCATTTGTTATGTTTTCACATAGGCAGTAGGTGATGCATACATAATACACATTGCAAATACAAACCAGTTATTCATACATCGTAGTATCACAAAGTGTTGTGACCTATGGAAGAAACACAAACATCTAAATAAAGAAGTTTTTCATGACGAACAAATCTATAAATGTCATTTCTTTATTGAGGCCTGACAAACAATATTTGTCGCAAATTGTTGGCGGTCTTATGTTGGCAGCATACAAAGGAAATAAAATGAAACTATTATTGATGTATTGTATCTTTATGTGTTTGTTTTTACTAAGGCAGTATTGGTATAAGTTGACAATTAAATAACAGTTAAATTAAAACAGTATCGATGTGTGTTAATCGTTAACAAAATCAAATTAGTACCGATATGGATAAATGGAGGGCAAATAAAAAGACTGTTAGATGAGCCAGCCCACTGTAGTTTCGAACCCTTTCCATGTACAGCGCAACGAAGCAGTATCATAACTAGGAGAAACGGCTTAAAAGAAATATGTCTACAAATATAGATACATTTATCTGGAATGCTGCATCATTCTCCCTTTTCAAATACTATTCAGGGTGTTTCCAAACACGTCTCCAGTTTGCAACTTAATACATTTATTAATTTTTTTATTCTTTGGTAGTTTAACGATATACCAACATTTTATTATATGTTCGAAATGTCAATCTTTTACTCTATCACTACGTTTAAGCTGTCTCTGATGTTCTTGGTCACAAATGTTTGAAGTTTCCAATCTTTGGTGCTTTTTTGAAGTCACTGTTGGATGGTGATTGAGCACGATCCTTTACACGGTCCAACAGATTTTAGTCTTAAGGTTTTAAATCAGGTGAATCAAGTGTCCATGCAATGTTGGAAAGCACGAGAATAACATTTTTCAAATCTACTAGACAACTATTTAAACATGTTCTATGTGGAACGAGGAGTGGTTCCATCCTTCAGAGACCATATATCATCAACATCGTCCTCCTACTTAGTTCTGGTCTATACTTTCTTATTATCATAGACAAATAACACACATATATCACAGTTAAGAGGTCTCATGCTTTGAACCAATGTTCCCCTCTGACCTTCCACATGTTGTCCTTCCAGAGATCAATGTCTTCTATCACCAATGTTCCCATCTGACCTTTCACATGTTGTCCTTCCAGAGGTCAACTGTCTTCTATCACCAATGTTCCCATCTGACCTTCCACATGTTTTCCTTCCAGAGACCAATGTCTTCTATCACCAATGTTCCCATCTGACCTTTCACATGTTGTCCTTCCAGAGGTCAACTGTCTTCTATCACCAATGTTCCCATCTGACCTTCCACATGTTGTCGTTCCAGAGGTCAATTGTCTTCTATCACCAATGTTCCCATCTGACCTTCCACATGATGTCGTTTCAGGGGTCAATTGTCTTCTATCACCAATGTTCCCATCTGACCTTCCACATGCTGTCCTTCCAGAGGTCAATTGTCTTCTATCACCAACAGCCCGGTCTTGTTCAAATTGTGACTTAGTTCGAACTTGCTTTGTGGATAAAGGTTTAACATATGGATACTTCATATTTAAGAAATGAGTTCAGTAGCATTGGTGATTTTCCTTTTGCATACTATCATTTAGTAACATCAACATTAACATTTGTTATGTCATCAGTCGGGGGAAAAAACGACCTTAATAACCATGTATTGGATTATGTCATCGATGACGTCATACATTTTAGATGTTACATATCAAAAAAGTCAAATTTTGATCGGATGCTCTTTTCGAATGGACTCACTAACAGCCTGTAATAGGCTTTAAAAGAGGGACATGTTTTTGAAACATTCTGCACTTGGTTTTTTTTTATTCGATATGTGTATATGTATAACTAATTATAGGCAAAATTTAAAGGAATAACAATGATTTTTGGCGTTCATATAAAAATGATTGTTTCAATAAAACCTTTGGGAACTAGTAAACATTATTGATAAATAAATAATATGATCCATGATTGGTTCAATCTTTATCGCATACATCCTTGTTTTCATGTTTCCACGTGAAAGATTATATTCGTATGCTGTATGATATATCTTAACTACAAATGGAGCTTGCTGCGTCAATGTAACCCTGGTTGGCGTTAAGAGGTAAACACGTCAGCCAATCTTCCCTAGCACATTGTCATTTCTGTACCCTGTTTAGAGTTTAATTCTATTTTTTGTCACAAAAACATTTAACAATTATATAATCAGTTAGAAAGCAAATAATAAATCAAAGTACATAACATTAACAAGTAAGTGAATTTCACTTCCTCCAATAGTGGAGTTCACAACAACATATACAACATTGGAGCTAAATGCGGAGTACAATGAGGAAACACCATTTTATATGAAAGGTATAATGACCTTCAATAACCATGGGGCAATCCTTGGAGTTCCGGAAGGCAAAGCGTTTCTTGAAATATATATGGCATCCTTCGCCATGTTACCTTCCTGATCTAACTAGGTCAATCAGTAACCAACGAGAAAAGGCACAGTGAACATGGCCTTAATCAGTACAGTCTTTGACATGTCATTGTTGAATTTCATGTCAGGATGTCGAGCTAAAAAGTCGTTAAGTAACTGAAACCGAACACGTAAACATGCGATTAGTTTGTCTAATGTGTGGTTTCTATGCCTCAGTGTATTTTTGCGCTTTTGATTTCGAAATAAATATTATAGATTATATTAAATCCTGGTTTGTTTGGTTTATACGTACACACACCATTCTACGCACATGCAACTGTTTTAATTTCCGGTAATGACATTGACGCTTCCGACATTTCATCGTCGACATGACAATATTGATTATCGTTTTGTTGTATTTTGTGCCCGGAAAATAGCAATTGATACTTGTCTAATGCTAATTACAACAAAGCACGGCTAATGGTTGGCAAACGTATACGCCTATCACATAGAACACCATACACTAACACAAAATAGCGTCATTAGGCATCATTGTAAATATATTGTGACTCGTCAGCACCCAGTCGACAACTTTTGTTCTGTAGAGATCTGTCACAGGTCATACAGACCTTTACTTCATCACCCTTGTGCAATTTGGATTCTGCTATCGTCATCAGGTCTATAGTAGATTATTAAGTTGTCTGTATCAAACGACTTCCTCCCAGTATGTATAGAATAATTAATTCTATACTATATGAAATGGGGCATATCCTAGTTTGTCCATTTAGATTTATCACCCCCGTGTATTCCAGTAAATGTAGAAAGCTTATCAAATACCATACAAATTTTAATACCCTTGTCCATTATCGTAAATATAAAATATTTTCAATGAAAATGGAATGATATACATAATTTATGTTAGTTTGTATTTAATGATTATTCTGGAAAATATCAATGCTAACACCCTTGTCTGTTACAGTTTGTACATCATAGACATTATGTTGAATACTTTCGTACACTCCGGTTTATACAGTAACAGTTTCATAGACAATACAAGTTGATTAAATCTATTCAACCTACATTGTCAATAACGTTGTCCTTTGTCATACAAATTATATATAGTTCGTACACATTATAAAACCTTCGTCCATCAAGTTTATCCCATAGCACAACAGTCAGAACAAACTCCAATATTCAAGTTTTCTAATAAAGTTTTAACCAAAAACATTGTTACAACCAATCATGTTCACGATAGCATAAAAAGTTTGTCATAAACCATTTTAATTGTAACAGGACATGTCATTCTGATTGATTTTAAAGTTCATCCCACACGACACTCTAAGTTCTACTGCAATTTGCACAGAGAGTTTATCCTCAACTCTTCACATTTTAACATCCGTATCTATTTCAGTTTCTAGAAAAAGCCCTTAACACACTCTGTGACACTGTCAACTCTCTCGTTCATTTATGTCGGTAAAGGATCTTTATCGTTGGCCAAACAACTTCAGTCTCAGCTATTCCGTCTTTGCATATTGCAGAGTTATCTTCTCTTGAGAGCAGGTATTGATTGTTACGTCATTTGTTTTTGAGAGTAACGTCATCAATTTTTGAGAAAACGACGTAATTTTCTCACACAAACCAATGACGTAACAGTCAATACCTGCTCTCAAGAGAAGATAACTCTGCAATACGCAAAGACGGAATACTATACAAATCATTTATGATGTCCTACTCTATTTAAGTGTATAAGTCGATGTTGTCATTACAGACTTGTTTATTATATTTCGCAATAGTATGCGTGTAGCCATACACATTGTCACATCCTCATCCACTCCTGTTTGTATGAAAACCTTCTACAAATATCCTGAAAATTATATAATGTAACAACCTCGTCAACTGAATTACCTAATTAGTAAACATCTTTAACGGTTTAAATTGTTACATCTTCGTATACTATAGTTTGTGGATAATGTTCACCATGTAGACTAGATATTGCAACACCCTCGTCCATTTTCTTTTGGGTATTACAAATCTAGATTATCAAATCATTACAACCTTCTAGTCAATAGTTTTTTTTCTTTAGAAAATAATAATGTAACATCCACTGTCTTTATTGTTTATAAAGCATTTATCCATGAAACAACAAAATGTAAACTTAAAATCTAATTTGTACTCCCGGTTTATCCTCGAACATTTTAATATTTTACATTCTTGTTATCCTTTCTTCACCGATATGGTATCCATTACCATACAAAGTGTTATAGTCTACTATCATTCCGGTTTATAAAGAAAGCTGATCACTGATTCATTATATTTTATAAAGACAGGGTATCCTAAACAATAAAAATTGTGAAAACCTATTTTGTTTTAATTGGTAAAGAAACGTTAAATCATATGAGTTGCAGCTTTCTATCCGTTCCATGAACAGTTTATGATAGACTATATACATGTTACGCCATCGTTTATTTTGACTGGCTTCAAAACATATAAATAGAAATACCCTTGTTAATTCTAATTTGTATACAAAGTCTATCACAGACTAGACAAACTGTAACTGCTTATTTCATTCAAGTAAGTATTGTAGTATTGTATTGTAAACTGTAGTTGAGGTTATATGATTTTAGACGACACACGAATTGCAACTTTCTGTATTGTCAATTTAAGATTATATACAACGTTAATGGTATACTAATCAATTTTGTACAGCCTGTTTTATCTGCAAATCTGCATTAGATAAAATATATATATATAAACAATTCATATTGAATATTGACCTAAAAATAAATGTATATGTAGTTTTACATATAAACCGTGACACATATCAATGATTTTTATATTATGTACAAGTATTTTTTGTAAGGGTGGCACGTAATTACAGCATGGGAAGCATATTCGTTACGTAAATATAGCCGATGCATATCTTGAGGTGAGGAAACGTGATATTTATAATTTTAATTTTTGAAAATGTGATTGAAGGCCCCGCATTTTGTAATTGTGTTTCTTGGTAAACAACTAATATAGTGTTAATGATGTTATCCTACAACGTGTTCATCTGGTACATACTACCAAAGTAAATAATATCACCGCTGTAGCTATCTATAATTGTACATCGATTTGTGACAGGTGTTCCTTTACAGGTAAATGTAGGAGTGACAGCGTGTTGACAACCACTGTTCATTTGTTGCCATATATGACAATAAGTCTGACTTTGGAGTTGAAACTAGGATTTAATTATTGTACATCAATCAATCCTTACAAATCGATATGGAAAGGGTTGATGAAATATCTGAATTCTGGCTGTGTATTCTCTAAAAACTGCATTGTATAAAAACTGAATAGTCATTATCATGTTACGATGTCTTATAGTGAAAACTAATGCATGTAACATTACGTAGAACACAGTTTTCTCATATACGTGGTTGTTGTCTAGGATTAAATGTTCGTGGTTTCATTTTTGATAGTATTTCAGAAATACCACGACACAGTTTGCAATGCTGTACAGTGGGGGAAAAAAGAGGAAATACTAATTGTCATTTTTAGCGAACATCTGTTAGTTATATTAAAAGGTAAGGCACTTAAATAATCATGATTAAGCTAAGCAGGAAACTGCGGGGCTATGCTTTTATCAATAATCCTATCACTAAGGTCTATCTTGAATTATTTTTAAATGTAACATGCATTAATTTGATCTCGAGATATTTCATTGATACACAAAGCAAGTCACAAGACTGGTTTGCTATTGTGTGAATGAGAAAGATATTTGACACGTCAGCAATTAAATGTCTCTATATTGTTTAGGATAAATATTAGATTTGTCCAAAACATTAGGCACAGACAAGACTTTTCCATTGTTTCGTTTGTTTACTACACAGCACAATACATTCATAAATAATTGAAAACAATCCCAGTTAGAATGATCATTGTTGATGTAAACTCGAGTCATTTCACTTCTATCATTTCGTGCATTAACACGTTATTGGACGTTATTCCACGTTTATATTGGATGTTCTTAGTACCCAACTTATACTACAAACTGGGCATCAAAAGTATATTGACACATCACAACTATTCAAAATTATAACCGTAATTTGTATACATATATATGTATTTATATCAGAATTGCACTAAATCTATTGCTTGTTCTTCCACAATGTACTCTAATACTTGGTACAGTATCCGGTACGCTATGAGAGTTACATCAAATACTTTAATTATCCACATGAAGTTTGTCTCTCGTCCGACATGCGAGTAAGACATACTTAATTCAGTTGATGTTTCGTACATAATATTCATTGTGTACTTTTATATGTACAATGTGCCTGTTTTAGGTTGAATCTCGCCGAATTATTGAGTTTAACACTTGAAAATAACATATTAAAATCAGTCGGGTCACGTATACTATATGAGTCGTATACATCTGCCTGTACAATGTACCTGTTTCAGTTTTGTATCTCGCCCAATATATGTTATTCACTCCATTCTATAATGTAAAACATTCGGTTTGTGTCTCTCATGTAATGTGAGTTAAAACTCCGTTCGTTAATGTACGAAATTTAGTTTGTGTCTCTCATGTTATGTGAGTTACACTCCGTTCGTTAATGTACGAAATTTAGTTTGTGTCTCTCATGTAATGTGAGTTACAGTCCGTTCTGTAATGTACAACATTCAGTTTGTGTCACTCATGTAATGTGAGTTACACTCATTGCGTTAATGTACAACATTCAGTTTGTGTCACTCATGTAATGTGAGTTACACTCCTTGCGTTAATGTACAACATTCAGTTTGTGTCTCTCATGTAATATGAGTTACACTACGTTCGTTAATGTACAACATTCAGTTTGTGTCTCTGATGTAATATGAGTTACACTCCATTTGTTAATGTACAACATTCAGTTTGTGTCTCTCATGTAATATGAGTTACACTCTATTCGTTAATGTACACCATTCAGTTTGTGTCTCTCATGCAATGTGAGTTACACTCCTTGCGTGAATGTACAACATTCAGTTTGTGTCTCTGATGTTACATGTATGTGTTTTTTTACTCCTTTCGTTAATGTATAACATTCAGTTTGTGTCTCTCATGTAATATGAGTTACACTCCGTTCGTTAATGTACAACATTCAGTTTGTGTCTCTGATGTAATATGAGTTACACTCCATTTGTTAATGTACAACATTCAGTTTGTGTCTCTCATGCAATGTGAGTTACACTCTGTTCGTTAATGTACGAAATTGAGTTTGTGTCTCTCTTGTAATGTGAGTAACAATCCGTTCTGTAATGTACAACATTCAGTTTGTGTCACTCATGTAATGTGAGTTACACTCCTTGCGTTAATGTACAACATTCAGTTTGTGTCTCTGATGTTACATGTATGTGTTTTACACTCCTTTCGTTAATGTATAATATTCAGTTTGTGTCTCTCATGTAATGTGAGGTACGCTCTGTTCGTTAATGTACGTAATTCAGTTTATGTCTCTCATGTAAAATGAGTTACACTCCATTCGTTAATGTACAACATTCTGTATGTGTCTCTCATGTAAAATGAGTTACACTCCATTCGTTAATGTACAACATTCAGTTTGTGTCTCTGATGTTACATGTATGTGTTTTACACTCCTATCGTTAATGTATAATATTCAGTTTGTGTCTCTCATGTAATGTGAGTTACACTCCTTGCGTTAATGTACAACATTCAGTTTGTGTCTCTGATGCTACATGTATGTGTTTTACACTCCTTTCGTAAATGTATAACATTCAGTTTGTGTCTCTCATGTAATGTGAGTTACACTCTGTTCGTTAATGTACAACATTCAGTTTGTGTCACTCATGTAATGTGAGTTACACTACTTGCGTTAATGTATAACATTCAGTTTGTGTCTCTCATGTAATGTGAGTTACACTCTGTTCGTTAATGTCCAACATTCAGTTTGTGTCACTCATGTAATGTGAGTTACACTCCTTGCGTTAATGTACAACCTTCAGTTTGTGTCTCTGATGTTACATGTATGTGTTTTACACTCATTTCGTTAATGTATAACATTCAGTTTGTGTCTCTCATGTAATGTGAGGTACGCTCTGTTCATTAATGTACGAAATTCAGTTTGTGTCTCTCATGAAATATGAGTTACACTCCATTCGTTAATGTACAACATTCAGTTTATGTCTCTCATGTAATATGAGTTACACTCCGTTCGTTAATGTACAACATTCAGTTTATGTCTCTCATTTAATATGAGTTACACTCCGTTCGTTAATGTACAACATTCAGTTTGTGTCTCTCTTGTAATGTGAGTTACACTCCGTTCTGTAATGTACAACATTCAGTTTGTGTCACTCATGTAGTGTGAGTTTCACTCCGTTCTGTAATGTACAACATTCAGTTTGTGTCACTCATGTAATGTGAGTTACACTCCTTGCGTTAATGTACAACATTCAGTTTGTGTCTCTGATGTTACATGTATGCGTTTTACACTCCTTTCGTTAATGTATAACATTCAGTTTGTGTCTCTCATGTAATGTGAGTTACACTCTGTTCGTTTATGTACAACACTCAGTGTGTGTCCTTCATGTAATATGAGTTACACTCCATGCGTTAATGTACAACATTCAGTTTGTGTCTCTCATGTAATATGAGTTACACTCCGTTCGTCAATGTACAACATTCAGTTTGTGTCTCTCATGTAATATGAGTTACACTCCGTTCGTTTATGTACAACATTCAGTGTGTGTCCTTCATGTGATATGAGTTACACTCCATTCGTTAATGTACAACATTCAGTTTGTGTCTCTCGTGTTATGTGAGTTAAACACCGTTCTATATTCTTTAAGGCACCACATGTTCCGCCTGATATGTGAGCTACACTCCGCTCTATAGCATACATGTACAACAATATATAAGTTACAAACCGTTTTATAGGGTACAATATTCAGTTCACTATGTATTTATTAACGTTAGACTTGTACGATATACAGTATATTACATTTAGTTTTATTTTGAACGATTATATAATATTTAATCTTCTACGAGAGATGATGAAAAACAAAATTCATAATGTTTATGATCGCAAAAAATATTAACAAATTGTAAAACATGCATACGTGTAAATATGTTGATGTGATTTATATATATATATATATATACATGCATGTGATTCATATAAATGGTGTGTTCACTTTTGTAGGCACGGTAGTCTAGTGGTAGGACGTCGGGCTCGTGACCGAAGGGTTGCGTGTTCGAGTTACGGCACGGCACTGTGCCGAATCGTTGCAAAATACTTTACTGCGCTTGTTCCAGTATACACAGCTGTAAATGAGTACGTGGTTGGGCAGTGCTAGACTTGTTGAATGCTAGCTGTCAGCGCCAGAATGGCAGCTCCGGCTGTATGCTCCCAAGTGAGTTGAGAAAGATATTGGCCGGTTGCAAAGGCTCTATAACCACGGATTATAATTTGTGAACCGCTTTGAGACGACCAACGAACTAGGTTGAGATAAAGAGGTATTAAAAACCTCGTATAATTATTATCATTATCATTATTATTATTGTAGACTAAAAGTACGATTTGGTTTTTGTTCATTATATTTATAAAAATAATGTTATTTTTATGAATGGGTCTGGTCCGTGTATTTTATATAATTCATCATACAATTATGTACATCATGTTATATCGATACATCTGTTTTTCAAACAATATGTTCCTAAACGTTTTTTCTTGTTCATTTTTGTACGTTATATCAAATTACATTTATGTACAGTTGTATGTATAGAATTTTCATTTGATAACCAACATAGATAACAATAATACATCATTTTATTTGAGGTTGGAATATGTATTATTTTGTTACAGTCATAGTCGTGTTGGGAATTTATATAAATGATGATATGACTTACGTGACTGTTTTTCGACTTAAAGAAGTAATTTACACATATTCTTTAATATTTTCTCTCCGAAAAGTTCGCACATTTGCCTCAGTTGTCACAGCCTGTGTACGCAGAGGTTTATATAGATAATGTTATACCTGGCCAAGAACAAATGCGGCAGGTGTGGGTTTGCTATCTTTACATTTAATGAACTACTATCTACACAATTTACCGATCAATACTTCAACGGACAAAAACTACCATTTGTCCGACAGACAATACGACGATGCAGGTTGTGTCACACAAACTTGACTAAAAGTGATATTATACATCATAACTATTGCAGCAATGTATATGATACACACGGCTGTGGTACATTGCATATATAGGTCCTGACATTTTACAAACATACTGTAATTACTTCGATAATTCGGGAAAATTGATACTTAAAATGGTAATTGTGTAGGCAATTGTGGTCCACCTTCACGGCTGGTAAACTTATGATATACTTTACACATGTATTTGTAACATATGTTTGTTTCCAGTAAAGTCGAATAGGTTTTTGTCCAGCGACATTAAAACAGGAAATATTTAATAATGCTGAAACCTTTTGCTATAGCTTAGGATTCAATTAATGAAATTTACTCTCGGAAAGATTCAATCAAGATTACTATTGTTGTGAACTATTATCGTGGAACATAAAAAATGTTATACATGTTGATCGTACATGGAAACAAACCATAATAACGTTCATACCTCCTTCACCAAATCGTATCCATGGAGTCTGGTGACGCGTTGTACTTCATCATACCCTCCTGGAATTTCGACTGCCCATTCATTCAGATAATGATTTCCAGCGGTAACATTGCAGACATAAAGAACGAACAGATAAAAAGAAGAAAATATGATTCCTTCTCTCATAATACACGACTGTCCACACAGGTTCGAAATTCGAAAAGAAATCAAGGAAAAAGTTGAGTAAATATCACGTCATAAGAAGGGAAAGTTTCAACACTGAAAATTTCCTCTCTCGTTCGTGATTGATAAAAGGCCGCACCAATCGAGGACACTGTCCAAACCTTGTTACCTCTCCATATCAGTAGCTGGGGTCGGCGTTAGATAACACCAATACACGAAACACGACTTCAATGAGAAAATAGTACTAGTCCACAGCTGTCACAGAGTGAAAGTACTGATAGACTGGCAGTAGCCTCTATATCAGATCTAGCAGTATATTTATACATGTATTCGATGTCATTTCCAACCGCCCTCTCATTCGGTCGTGTGCACAATACGCGCATTACACGACCTATTGGTATACCTCCTTCCTAAGCCCTAGACCTAATCAGAGCTGTCACACTGTCGTATGAGCAATGAAAGGAAATCAAGGCACATTAAAATATTTTTGTATATCAATTTAGCAAAAACATTTAGAACTTGTCCATATTATTAATAGGCCTTTTAGAAACAATTGGCTAGCTTAGATTGGTCCCTGATGGATAATCGACTTCACAAAGCCATGGCCTTCATTAATTGTCGCCGGCTGATGAGATTTTCTGACGTATTGAATGCTGAATCGGACTTGCTTTAACAGGATAGAATGCAAACTACTTTACTGGCGATAGAGGGAATAAACATAAGTCACTTAAAGCCTGAGGAAGCATTTATTATAGGTCTTAAGCATAATTGTTTGCTTAGTTTGGTGACAGTATCTTAGACTACGTGTTTGTGTCGGACTGGTATTGATGGTATGGAATGTAACATGTTTAATCTAATGTTACTAATTGTGTATACCTATCAAACAATGGAACACCATGGTTTGCTTTTGTCTGAACGAAAAATAAACGTAGCAACAGAAGATTATGAAAAGGTGAAGTTTTTACCAGATTGCGTCAAACTGGTATGTACTGAACAAAAACACATTATGTAGTTACAGCAACCCTGACCCTCAAATCGTTGAGACAAAGACGTCAAGTGTTCAGCAATGAAAGGCGTATATTGTGCTTTGTCTGAAACTCGATGGGATGAAAGATTTACACATAGAACACTGGCAATACATCTTACACATATACTACATTATCAAAATCCTCTAGCTGAATTGCCTCATTTTANAAAAAAACAATTGTAGCAATTTCTCTGTTTAATATATCATTAGGGCATTGCTTTCCTATTACTAATTAATTATGATTGACTTTTTAATATGAGCATTGTATAGCTAAAAATATCAATTAAATATTTATATGTAATTGAAACATACATGGAATTATCTCCCCTATACCATCTGCTATATATATATATATGTCTATGCTACCTATTATATATGATTTGCATCAATATTTTCTTACAAACCATTTCATTCATTTTTGTCTTTGTCATGTCAACCAAAGGAGAGAACTTATATAGGCCTAGCCTGCTGTTCAATCCTATTGTTTACTCAAGAAAATATGATGAAATAAATATTGTGCTTCCGTACAGTCGTCTCTTGCCGGGTTATTGTTGTATATTTTGTGTAACTTAACATCACACGCAGAAACTAAATGATCTTCACATTTCGTATAATAATCCACTTGTTCTCGAATAAATATTAACAACCAGCTGTATTAAGTATTCATAGGAACTTCACTAACAGAGACAATTAACAAATAGTACTATTTTTATTTTAACACGGCCACAGGTAGACCTTGTCCCTTGAGAATAAATACGTTCCACTACATATTTATTATCTTCCAAAACAAAACAGGATTTGCCTGACGTATGCCATGTTGTATATTGTTAAAGCTTCAGTATCAATAACAAATGCAAGTTCGGATCTACATTGCTATTCTGGTGGTTATTGGGCAGCAGAACAATCGGTTATTACATTTCTGTTGAGAGGCTCAGTATGTTGCCGAAGTCTACTATGACACGAGGGTTTATCATGTCTGTTGCTAGGAATCCTGATTTATGCATATTAAAATGATTAATGTCAATATGTTAGCGGGAGATTTCTGTTCTCTCCTCAATCCACTGTATGTGTAACATTTATTCATAAGTTGTTCTTAGATTTATTCTCTACTTTTTTTTCTTTTTTTTCTCTCTCCATAATATAACAAAATGTACCCGGAATATTCGTTTCAAAACGATAAAAAAACCGAAACGTCGATAATGTTTAAACTGACTACCTATGTACTAACTCACAGCGACGTGTCACAACAGGATGTAATCAGACCATTATCACCAAGTCACACTGTCAGCACACCAGTTGTCGTCACTGTCGGCTGTTTGCGAAGAAACGTACCTGTATTTTGCTCATCGGTTAGCGATTATGTTTTCGAAAGTACATTTTCGGAACAATTGACTTGTAAGAAGTATCACTCTTTTTTCGTTGTTACGTCGTCAGTTCTGCAACATAAACACATCTAATCGACCTTTTGGTTTGACCATTTGTGTTTTTGCACTCGGAAAAATGGTCTTATATAGAAATGTCCGCTGGGATAGTTCCCGCATTTCATTCATGTAGGAGATTGCATACAGAAATCCGAGTCCGTGACATGTTGTGAATGTGTATTGTAGTACGTGTATAACCTAGTTAGAAATGGGGGCTACCGGGGTTACAAGTATAGTAACACAGGGTGTTAGATTATATAATCGAAATGACATCACCACTCCTATATGATTGAATACCGAATCCTTACCACTGACAACGTAAAGTTCAGAGTCATATTGGACTACGAAGACTTACGTTTTTGACAAATTTGTCCAATTTCGACTGAGGTAATTAAAACGTTTGCTCTAGCCACGGGGTCAATTTATAATAATAAACAGTTAATGAAATACCATTATTACGAAAAGCATCATTTTTGTCAATTAAGAGAGAAGCGTGCTTATGTTTGGACTGATATTTGCTCGATCTGGTTTCAACACTTGTTATGGTCTCGTTTGGAACATTATAACATCTTTCAACTCTGCTCTTAGTTAAAAGATTATTTAGAAACGTAATATTAACTTAAGTTAAGTGTATGCATTACATTGTCACCAGTTAAATATCAGGAATTGTCCATTTAAACAAATTCTAATATTTTAGTGAAGATATACGAAATGTTATATCGTCAAACGTGAAGGTATTTTGTGTTGTCCAATCAGAACGGTACTTTCTATTCACTAAAAATATTTTCAGATTCAAGTTCAGATGAAGCGACCTCATTATAAGTGGTTGTTTTGGAACACCTTTGCAACATACAGTATGGTATTTACATCAATATACAACTGATATAATTTCGTTCAGAATTCTTACCAGAAAGCAGCAGCAAACCTCAGAATGGCGTTGCTGGCGCCCTTCCTTGCTGTCAAGTGTGACGTCATTAGAACTTGGCATCAAATAAATATAAAGAGCAATGTTTTTCCAATTGACTCCCATATATCTTTTAAGACTGGTAAGACTGAACATACCGATATGTCCACTTGTGAACAATATCGATATTCTGCCATACTCTTAAAATATAAAACTCAACCAAAACCCTTTATATATCCTCTATTTATCGACCGACTGGCTTTTGTCGCAAAATGTTTTCAAGAAAGTATATATTTTAAGAAGATATATTATTCTCTTTCTCACACTCCATTTCTTCAATGTAACATTATTAGTATTGTGTGCGATTTATTGTCATTTTCATAGATGCAAGGATCCGTTATGTTTGACAAATGGACAATTGTTTTAAGATATACATGTAATATGAAATCAACGCCCTTGCTGACAACTAATCTCTCCAATCAGGGAAACATTTAATGGAATTCCAACCAGTGACGCAAAAGGAAATACCCCGTCCCCCTTGCTAGGTAGACGTATGTGAGTAGCATGCGGGATATTTCTAAATGCATTTATATATTAGCTGATTGATGTTGTCATAATGTGACAGTGTTATGCTTAATCGAAATGACATCAAACCCGACAACGATTTCTGCATTTTTTTTTAAATTAACTCCCGTAAAACCTTGTCGTAACATTTCAATATAAAGTTATGTTCGATAAATCTAAAATCTTCGAACGAATGAAACAGGGAAATATTTGATGACAGTTCTGATGATGGTTTTCTCGTCTGTACACATAACGCTTGTAAGATCCACTAGAGAGTTAGATACATGTTCGTGGTGAGTCAGTATTGTAAGATCCACTAGAGAGTTAGTTACATGTTCGTGGTGAGTCAGTATTGTAAGATCCACTGGAGAGTTACATACATGTTCGTGGTGAGTCAGTATTGTAAGATCCACTAGAGAGTTAGTTACATGTTCGTGGTGAATCAGTATTGTAAGATCCACTATAGAGAGTTACAGACACGTTCGTGGTGAGTCAGTATTGTAAGATCTACTATTAAGAGAGTTACATACATGTTCGTGGTGTGTCAGTATTGTAAGATCCACTATTAAGAGAGTTACATACATGTTCGTGGTGGGTCAGTATTGTAAGCTCCATTATTAAGAGAGTTAGATACATGTTCGTGGTGAGTCAGTATTGTTAGATCCACTAGAGAGTTACAGACACGTTCGTGGTGAGTCAGTATTGTAAGATCCACTATTAAGAGAGTTAGATACATGTTCGTGGTGAGCCAGTATTGTAAGATCCACTATAAAGAGAGTTATATACAGTTTCGTGGTGGGTCAGTATTGTAAGATTCACTGGAGAGTTACATACATGTTCGTGGTGAGTCAGTATTGTAAGATCCACTAGAGAGTTAGATACATGTTCGTGGTGAGTCGGAATTGTAAGATCCACTATTAAGAGAGTTAGATACATGTTCGTGGTGAATCAGTATTGTAAGATCCACTATAGAGAGTTACAGACACGTTCGTGGTGAGTCAATATTGTAAGATCCACTATTAAGAGGGTTACATACATGTTCGTGGTGAGTCAGTATTGTAAGCTCCACTAGAGAGTTACAGACACGTTCGTGGAAAGTCAGTATTGTAAGATCCACTTTTAAGAGAGTTAGATACATGTTCGTGGTGAGTCAGTATTGTAAGATCCACTATAAAGAGAGTTACATACAGGTTCGTGGTGGGTCAGTATTGTAAGATCCACTAGAGAGTTACATACATGTTCGTGGTGAGTCAGTGTTGTAAGATCTACTATTAAGATAGTTACATACATGTTCGTGGTGAGTCAGTATTGTAAGATCCACTAGAGAGTTACATACAGGTTCGTGGTGAGTCAGTATTGTAATATCCACTAGAGAGTTATAGACATGTTCGTGGTGAGTCAGTATTGTAAGATCCACTAGAGAGTTACATACAGGTTCGTGGTGAGTCAGTATTGTAATATCCACTAGAGAGTTATATACATGTTCGTGGTGAGTCAGTATTGTAAGATCCAAAATTAAGAGAGTTACATACATGTTCGTGGTGAGTCAGTATTGTAAGATCCACTAGAGAGTTATATACATGTTCATGGTGAATCAGTATTGTAAGATCCTCGAGAGAGTTACATACAGGTTCGTGGTGAGTCATTATTGTAAGACCCACTAGAGAGATACATACATGTTCGTGGAGAGTCAGTATTGTAATATCCACTAGAGAGTTATATACATGTTCGTGGTGATTCAGTATTGTGAGATCCACTATTAAGAGAGTTACAAGCATGTTCGTGGTGAGTCAGTATTGTAAGACCCACTAGAGAGGTAGTTACATGTTCGTGGTGAGTCAGTATTGTAAGACCCACTAGAGAGGCAGATACATGTTCGAGGTGAGTCAGTATTGTAATATCCACTAGAAAGTTATATACATGTTCGTGGTGAGTCAGTATTGTAATATCCGCTAGAGAGTTATATACATGTTCGTGGTGATTCAGTATTGTGAGATCCACTATTAAGAGGGTTACAAGCATGTTCGTGGTGAGTCAGTATTGTAAGATCCAAAATTAAGAGAGTTACATACATGTTCGTGGTGGGTCAGTATTGTAAGTTCCACTATTAAGAGAGTTACATACATGTTCGTGGTGGGTCAGTATTGTTTGCTTTATTTTTCCAATTGATTACACAACTACATGAGGCTGTTTGTTTACGTCTTCCACCATCACCATGACTGAACGGTTTTGCCTGATCTATTAAAGGCAATTTTGCTTTGAAATAACAAAAATGTCAAAACATTAGACGATAACCACTGGTCCGTGATAATCCACGGGGATCACAGAATCAATTAGCCACGATAGAGACAGGACGATTTTACGACCTTTTAAAGATATTGACATCGTTAGCTGTGCACGATAAAAATATGAGCGTCAATGTAACCGTATACCAACTGACGTGTAAAATAACATTATACATATGCATTAAATAGCCAGGATACACTATACCCCAGTAAGTGTCTATTAAGTCCAGTATGTAGTGGGAGATAATTGGAACTCCATTAAATGAGGTTTTGATCTCCCTAACGTTAACTTAACCGCTGTTACCAGCTTACTTCAAAAACGACCATGGCTGTAATATATTAAAGCTCCAGAATCCTCATCAACCTTCTATCGAGGACATGGTCCGACAGAAGCAATGAGGCGAAACTCGAATTAAACGTGGTCAGGTGAAATAATGCAAAAACGTCACACATTAATGTTTAGAGTAATAAATATACCTTTAATTAACCAGTTACACCTTCTATCAAACCGAAACACAAATATCATCCTGTCAAGGAAAGAAAGTATGCATTGTTGTGTTTACAGTGCTAGAATTGTTGAAAGCTAGCTGTGAGCGCCGAAATGACAGCACCGGCTGTATGTTCTCCAGGGAGTTGGGAAAGATGGTGGCTGGTTGCAAAGGCCCTATAACCACGGATAACTATTTATTTGTGAACCGCTTTGAGACGACCTACGAACTAGGTTGTGATAAAGTGGTATATAAGCACCTATTATTATGGGCGGATTAGTCAAGTGGTAAACACTCCGGCCTTCCAAGCAGTCGGCAGGGATTCGATCCCCGAAGTCGGCGCACGCATGTATATTCAGAATTGTCTTTTCTTCTCCTGCCTACACAACTCCAACAACCAGGTGGAGAATACATTTATCTGGGGTGGATGTTGCGGTATCTGCGTGTAGCATTCAAGTGAGGTGGCACTATAAATGATGCCGTTGGAAGCACGGTCCCACTACAAACAGAGCACATTATATCTCCAGCACACACGCAGGCATACACACATAGGGAGATATTAGCCAGGTGACATAGGACTAGTAGTTAGCGCCTGATCAGGCAGGTCCTGCGAATTCCTCAAAATTGTATTGATTAATGTATATGCTAATTGTATTAATTGTATATATATATGTACTGTAAAGCGCTTCAGAGTGGCTTATGTTACAATGTAGCTAGATAGGGCGCTATATTGAATGTTGTATATTTATTTATTTATGTACTATCTACTTACAAATAAGTAGTCAGATAGATAGAATTTAGTGTCTCTGATTCATTGTCTTCACTGTTGTTATTGTCTTACCAGATATAAGATTACATGTGCCTGTTGAGATATCATCGGATCTCTTATTTCATTTACATATTTCAAGAGAGTATTAAATTGCCTTACATCGTTTTCCTTGCGTTGCCATTCGGTCGGTAACGGACAGCATCATATACTGCATCCGCTGTGGCTAGCAATATTGACTACATTATCTTTCTCTTAAAACACATGCATCTCAATGGAAAGTGAACACTTAATTACGTGGTATTAGACCAATTGAAACATATTAATGTGGTTTGATTTTGTCGTTTACACCTCAAGCATTGCACGAAAGTATCCCAAATTAGCACGTTATTTTGTCAAAATGTCACTTTATAGAACAGAAAAATGGGTTATTTTGTAAGACTCTATTTAATTTAAAGTTAACCTTAGTAACTGCCCATGCTTCTGTAAAACAAAGCGACTCTTTCGAAACATGTTTTTACATATCGGTTACTAGTGTTAACAAAACGTTGAAAATGAATATGACTTACATAAATAGAAAAAAAGGTATTCATGTTGTACACATAACAAAGCATTCATGTCTTAATTATACTCCTATACACACCGTCAGAATAAATGTGACAGATATATCGATCTGGCAACGTTAAAAAGAAGTTATAGCAAACATGTATAGAGGAACAAAAATATTGCCTTTCGTGCATCAAAGTAAATATCAAAGTTAATTGACATACTTTCATTCTGTCCAGGAATATTTAGAACAGGATTATTCGATTTCAATGAAGTCACCTTGTATTTTGATGAATTCCTTTGAATAGTTTGAAACCATTGCATTGTCAATACACTTTCAAAATATTTATTCATGTTTTGTAGGTTTATTCTAATTAACTTATACCAAACACAAAAACGATAGAAAATCACTCACCAGAAAATCAGAGTAAAATAGAACTTGCTCACAATTAAGTTTGTCGACTTAACGCAAAACAAATTTGCCATTGTCATGCCCCATATGGCCGTTTTGTTTATTGAGTATCAGTGATACTAAAGTACAAAAGAATCAACGAACATGTCTTTCCATTATAAATATATAACTTGAATGTATATGGAGAAGATTGAGGCCTGCTATATCCTACTAGAGGAACTTACATCATAGTTTATATGAGGCAATTAATTTTGAGCTCCCTTCAGAATCAAGGTGTTTCTTTTGTGTCTCTTCTGAGAGATCATTCGACGATTCCAAAATTGATTAACAGCCCTCATTATAATACTTTCAACATTGATCTCATCCTTTCTCTCCTACTCCACACACGTTAGCACGCATACACTACACACATGAAGGTACGTCCTTGAATGACCTTAGCTGTTATTAGGACGGTAAACAAAATTAAACCAAACCAAACCCTACTCCACGTCTTTGCGTTGATGCCTTGTTGAACACTTTTAATTATACTATGACTGGGTGGAGTGTTATGGTACCAAGGGTTTAACACTGAAGTAAAATGGCACCTTACAGTGGTCCTGAGTGTCTAGGTTATAAACAACATACACTTCAGTGTTATATATTGTCAATATATAGTAATATAAAGACACTTATAAAAATAACAATACGTTTTGAAACAGTTAAATAAATACAAAAGAGGGGATAAATTGAATCACTAGTGTCATCAAGTGAGGCAGACTTTGTATTCTTTAGGGGTATCTTTACGTAGCATGTTTAATCAACTATGTTTTTATGTTTATTCAGCAAGGATTTTCCTAAGGTTCACTTACATCAGTATCATTTATAATAAGATGTTTTGTAATGACTGAATTCAGGCAATTCCTGAACAGGAATTATTATCCCGGGTAAGTACCAACTTATACCACTTGTGATTATCAATATAATATGAAAAGGCAAAGCCTTAAAAGAGCGAAGCTTTTGTTGATCTCTGATATTTACTGACTTAGAATGAGATAATTTTAATACTGCTTTCAGAATGAGGGTAAGTTCGGCCCCATTGGAACTAGCTTAATTATGACGTTATAAAGCCTGCAATGTCAGATTTTATCGCCAGTTTTACGACTTTGTATGTGTTACATGGGCCGAACTTGCCACGGTATCATTGGCCGAAACTGTCCGGGCCCAAATTGATATTTCAATAAATTCTTACAGTACAGCAATATGGTAGTGAGTGCTTGGCTTGGCTTTTATGTACATGTATATCATTTGAAGGTGTCGTGTGTTACACGTTTGACCGTAAAAAAATAGCAATTCCGTTTACAGAAAGTTCGCATAACTAGAAGCGATATCATGATTTTGTTTCTACCCTCTCAAAAGTCATTTTCTCCTGTTTTGTAATTTTACATTAGATTTTTACTCGCCATTTTTTCGTGTGAATGCCCAGCCAACTAAACTGCTAAGATCTTTAAGTTGTAAATATTAGCTCAAACACAAACATATCAGGGGTGGCCGAACTTGCCCCGGTCTCCCGTATGTAGCTTTTTTTGTATCGTTGATGATTGGTAAAAATGTATTCACAATATCATTTTTGCATCAATGACGCCATTTTCAAACCTAAAGTAGATATTTGTTCTTGTGCGTAACGTATATGATGGGTCGGGTGGCGCAGTGGATAGCGAGCTCGTCTTGTCCAATATGACCGGTTTCAATCCCGGTTGTACCTGCCCGACCACGGGGGTTTTCTCCGGATACTCCGGCTTCTTCCCACATTAAGAATAAAATCCTCTGCGCGCTTCCGTCAGGTCACAAAAAGAATAATTGAAATAAGGTGGGAAAAAACTGTTCGGTAATTGCTATAGAAAAAAGTGCATATTACATATTTGACGATAAGTCTATAAATGTAACTGTATAGAGATGTTAGTTAAAAAAATAAAATTAAAAAAAAGGAAAACATTGTAATACTTTGATGTAACTGAGATTGTCGTTATATCGATATTTAGAATTCCTGTTCCATCCTAAAACACCGGATTGAATTTAAAATTTTGTAACTGTCACTGAGGTTTGACAGGTAATAATGCCAAATACAATTAAACAGTTTCTGTCTCTAACTAGCTATACATCGGCATGCGTTGTGAAAAAGTAATACGTTGCTGAAAAAGGGCGTTGAACTCGGGTTCGTTGTCTGGAAAATTATTGTTGATTCGACATAAATTAATTATGCATTGTTTCTTTTATGAGTGGTGATGCATACATGAATTATGTAAAGACTATAACCAGACTTTCCAAAATGTTAATTATTTCGTTCATATTCTCAACAAATGGAAATCAAAAGCAGATGAAATTTTAGACGAGGAAAAATAAATGTCGACGTTGACCTATTGGTTTAATGCGGCTCTTTTTGAAAATATCTCCCGGTAGAAATATTAACAGAACCTGGTTGATGACAAAATAGGATCTTCAGAAAACATCCCCGTTTTTACTTTTTTGCCTGTGGCAAAAACTGAAATTAAAAAGTCATGAAGCACCGACAAAGAGATAAATGCAACGGCCAGCAGTTCAAAGATTTTCCGGTTATCTTTCATCCTTCCGGAAATAACCGATGAAAGCCGATGGAGTGTGACGTTTTATGACGTCACAGTATGATTTATCTCTGAACGACGTTCCATGTCTGCTAGTATCAAAATGTATGTGATAGATTTTTTCACTCAGAATGTATATTAGCGGAAAAAAACTGTGCATGCGAAGAATTGTTATAGAACATGTATAACCAACTGTATATACATGAAAATTCACACACATGACCGAGTATGACACATACACACTATTCGTGTGTCATTGACAGTTTTTCCCATGCAGTTTGCTCTCTATAGGCGTTGACCAGTTTGCACGTTTTTCTCGTCCAGCCATCCATTTCGACAATGAAAGTTTATTTTTCAACTGTTGGGTCACACTGTTGAGACCAATGAACAGTAAAAACAGCATTATAACGTTTTAATTTGTGATAAATGCTACGCCGAGGCTCAATGAAAATAACCGCTTCCGGATTATTGGTATGCTTCAAGCTGGTATGGGCCAAGCCGTTGTCTCTACACGTTTTCATGTCCCTCGAAATACAATCCGGAATTTGTGGAGACGACATCAACAGTTTGGCCACGTCGGCTATCGACCTCGTGCGGGACGTTCACGTGTGACGTCACGTCAACAGGACAACCATATTCGGCTTGTCCATTTGAGAAATTGTTTCCAAACTNGCGTAACGTATATGATGGGTCGGGTGGCGCAGTGGATAGCGAGCTCGTCTTGTCCAATATGACCGGTTTCAATCCCGGTTGTACCTGCCCGACCACGGGGGTTTTCTCCGGATACTCCGGCTTCTTCCCACATTAAGAATAAAATCCTCTGCGCGCTTCCGTCAGGTCACAAAAAGAATAATTGAAATAAGGTGGGAAAAAACTGTTCGGTAATTGCTATAGAAAAAAGTGCATATTACATATTTGACGATAAGTCTATAAATGTAACTGTATAGAGATGTTAGTTAAAAAAATAAAATTAAAAAAAAGGAAAACATTGTAATACTTTGATGTAACTGAGATTGTCGTTATATCGATATTTAGAATTCCTGTTCCATCCTAAAACACCGGATTGAATTTAAAATTTTGTAACTGTCACTGAGGTTTGACAGGTAATAATGCCAAATACAATTAAACAGTTTCTGTCTCTAACTAGCTATACATCGGCATGCGTTGTGAAAAAGTAATACGTTGCTGAAAAAGGGCGTTGAACTCGGGTTCGTTGTCTGGAAAATTATTGTTGATTCGACATAAATTAATTATGCATTGTTTCTTTTATGAGTGGTGATGCATACATGAATTATGTAAAGACTATAACCAGACTTTCCAAAATGTTAATTATTTCGTTCATATTCTCAACAAATGGAAATCAAAAGCAGATGAAATTTTAGACGAGGAAAAATAAATGTCGACGTTGACCTATTGGTTTAATGCGGCTCTTTTTGAAAATATCTCCCGGTAGAAATATTAACAGAACCTGGTTGATGACAAAATAGGATCTTCAGAAAACATCCCCGTTTTTACTTTTTTGCCTGTGGCAAAAACTGAAATTAAAAAGTCATGAAGCACCGACAAAGAGATAAATGCAACGGCCAGCAGTTCAAAGATTTTCCGGTTATCTTTCATCCTTCCGGAAATAACCGATGAAAGCCGATGGAGTGTGACGTTTTATGACGTCACAGTATGATTTATCTCTGAACGACGTTCCATGTCTGCTAGTATCAAAATGTATGTGATAGATTTTTTCACTCAGAATGTATATTAGCGGAAAAAAACTGTGCATGCGAAGAATTGTTATAGAACATGTATAACCAACTGTATATACATGAAAATTCACACACATGACCGAGTATGACACATACACACTATTCGTGTGTCATTGACAGTTTTTCCCATGCAGTTTGCTCTCTATAGGCGTTGACCAGTTTGCACGTTTTTCTCGTCCAGCCATCCATTTCGACAATGAAAGTTTATTTTTCAACTGTTGGGTCACACTGTTGAGACCAATGAACAGTAAAAACAGCATTATAACGTTTTAATTTGTGATAAATGCTACGCCGAGGCTCAATGAAAATAACCGCTTCCGGATTATTGGTATGCTTCAAGCTGGTATGGGCCAAGCCGTTGTCTCTACACGTTTTCATGTCCCTCGAAATACAATCCGGAATTTGTGGAGACGACATCAACAGTTTGGCCACGTCGGCTATCGACCTCGTGCGGGACGTTCACGTGTGACGTCACGTCAACAGGACAACCATATTCGGCTTGTCCATTTGAGAAATTGTTTCCAAACTGCAAGTTTGACTGCACGGACAATCCATGGGTTGCTACCAATAAGCCCGAGAACTGTACGGAACCGATTGCATGAACGAGCTATCCGTCCGCGACGTCCTGCAATCCGCTCAGTTCTTCTGCCACGTCATCGTGTAGCACGTCTGGACTGGTGCAGAAAGCATCTGTGATTCACTCGACGGGATTGGGCAGGCATTTTGTTTACGGACGAGCCGCGAGTCCACCTGGGGCCCGTAACTGAAAGGTCACTCTTAACTAAGAATTTACGGAATGGTTTAGGGTGACACAAAGAATGCGGGAGGAGTGTAACTGAAATGTGTTCGTAAGCCGCCCCTACCAACCTTAAACTTCTCTTAAAGTTATTACGTACGACCAGCGCTAAGAGCGGTAAATTTTCAGGAAAATAAAGTTTACCGTCTTCCGGTTTTTTTAACTATTTGCTCACACGGTCTTTTCTACGTTTGAAATGCATACTGCTTTACACTAACAGGATAAGCATTACCGTCACGCAGAATGTTGTTGTGAACCAAAAATTAAGAAAAGATGGCATCGATAAAAGAAGGGAACAAAACGTCTGTTAAGATAAGAAAACCTAATTATGAGTAATAAACTGGAGGTTCTTCTGGGAGAGGTTGAAAGGAATCGTGATGTTATTTTAGGAACATTTTCGGATACGATCATAAACGATAGAAAGAAGAAAGTTTGGAAATATATTGCAAGTGAAGTATGTGCTGAAGATGTTAAGAAAAAATGACATGACTGGAGTTCGATAGTTAAGGGGAAACAGGCTAAAATCAGGAGGGAAAGGCGTATGACAGGGGGTGGACCCGGAAATGGCGATGATGAAATCACGGGCCTCGAAGAACGTATTTTGAAAATACTTGGCGCCACTGCCGTTTATGGACTGGAAACAGAGTTTGGCGATACCATAGATTTCACTCAAACTTCATCCCAAAATATAAGGTAAGACCTAGTGTAAACAAATTGTTTCATACAGAATAGCAAGTTTTTGTTTTATCTTATTTGTGTTCATGTTTAACCATGCAAAATACCATGCTCCAGGGACCTTCTATTGCTTATTTTAAAACTATTAACTTTTCAACAAATTACAATTAGCAGATGTTCTGACCTAAATTTGATACAGATATGAAGCCGAGATACTCCTTCTAGACCGTATTTGGTATATTATGTATACACCAAATAGGGTCAGGGATGGGGTGGGGTTGGAGCTGGGGGTGTCTCTCAGTCTGTGTCTCGCATCTGTGAATGTACACACACCAAAACATGTTTACAATTAAATAGTAATATTAAGTACTCAAATGAAATAAAGTAATTTCAATTTCATTGTCGTGTGTTATTATCATTTCAGTAGGTCCCTGGAGTGTGAAGAAGAACTTTTTACCGATGACGATGAACATGACAATGCTGATGATAGTTATGGCGGACATGATGAAGGCACACAGAGACAATCAGATATTGCAAGTCAAATAGTAGATGTCGCCTCAAAATCCAATTTGAATTCATCTGCAGCATTGCCTTCTTGTACCTCAACAAGAAAACGGAAAAGGATTTCCCAATATGATTCACCAGCGACGACTGGTGCCAGTCCTTATGACATTTATAAATTAGGAGAAAGAAAATTAGCAGTTGAGGAAATGCGCCTGACTGTTGAACGCGATAGAATAAGTATTGAACAGCAGCGACTGAAATGCGAGAAAGACATGTTGGCTGCTTTAAAGAAAGTCTACTCTATCCGTTGAAAGTGACGAGAGAATCAATTTGCCAAACCGTGTCAGTACTGTGACTAGTGACTCTGTCTTTCAGTACATTCCAACATATTCTGACTATGCATACACAACCCTATAGATCAAACCATTTTTGAGGTAAGAGTTTTAATCAAAGTTCCAAAACTACTGAATTCAGGGATAGATGGACCAATTTCACTTCCGATCATGACTAATTTCCCCTTGGATGAAGGGTATTGTTGCTGCAGTGAAGACGGAAAACATTTGTAACACAATAAGTTCAAGGTCAAGGTAAGTCAGGCAAGTTGTATGGTGTCAGGTGTAAATGACAGGTTTGACAGCACTGGTACTGTTGCTGTAATGAAGACGGAAAATATATTAGACTTTTTTTGTGGAACGAAAACGAATGGTGAAAATTTTAAAAAAAATATAAAGGTAATGTATACTTTAATTTCAATTTAATAATAAAACACAATGTTCAACAAAACATTTTGTATACTGTTATTGTATGTCCAATAAAAGCATTATTACATGTATGAAGTAAATAGTTCTTTTTTTCAAAGCATTGGAAAACACCCGCCCAATCAGTCGTTCCCTTACTTGAATTCCCGAGTTGCTATCGGCACTGAACACATCGTTATCATCGTTGTCATCATCACCTTGTTCCCCGTCCTCGTCTGGCAGTTGCAAACGCCTTCGGATACATATGTTGTGTAGAACTGCTGTTGCAAGAATTACATTGCATGACCGTTTGGGGGAGAGAGTGATACCTCTGTGGAGACATCTAAATCTCATTTTCCAAATGCAAAATGTCCGTTCAATGGCACAACGTGTTCCTCTGTGGCATACATTGTAACGCCGGTCCCCTTGCGTTTGGGGATTCTGCTTTGGAGTCAACAGCCAAAGTTTTAGCCCATAGCCACTGTATCCCAGTAGCCAACCATCAGTTATAGTTCCTGTTTCAAATGCGGCACTGAAACTGCAGTTACTCCATATAATAGCGTCATGTGTTGATCCCGGCCATTTTGCCCTAATATTTAGAAATATGCTGTCGGCATTACAAACTCCTTGAATGTTCAAGGCATGTAATCCTTTTCTTGACACATATAAGTGTCCGTCTTCAGATGGTGTCGCAATGGGATTAACGATCCACCCACAGCCCCAAGGACATTGTGAAATCCCCTCATTGCCAAGAATTCTCGTTTGACATCACCTTGCTGTTGTTGATCCATAGGAAATACAATGTCTGTACGACTGCGACGGGCTAGTGCTAAAGACACGTGGTTTATTGCACGGGATACTGCCATTTTACTTACTCCATGAGCATCCCCAATAACTGACATGTAGCTTCCATATGCGTAATATCGGAGAGCAACCATTACTTGGCGCGAAACGGGGAGAGCTCGATTTCGATGAGTTGGGCGTGACAATTCATTCGTCATCATATTACACAGTTCCAAGATAGATTGCCTGTCAAGTCGATAACTTGCTATGATGGCTTCGTCACTAAAGTAATCCAGTGGTTTTTTTCTGTCCCTCAACAAACGTCGTGGGATGTTTTGTTTAAGGTGCAAAAGCATGGCAGCCATGATAGTGTTTTTTTCTGTGTAATTGAATGCAAAAAGAGGGTATGGCCACCCTTAGTAAAGTAATACATTTACCAGTTACACCATAAAACGTCAATAAATAGCTTAGGGTAATCTTAATTAAGTAAGGATGCCTCCAGATATCCTACATAACTAAGAGGGCAGTAAGAGAAGCAGGTCCCGTTGCTCTTAGCGGATATACCGTTATATTCTTAACTCTACCCTACGACTGCTATTAGTTACACTAAGGTCACTTTAAGGTGTTCTTGACACTTAAGAACGCTTTCAGTTACGGACCCCTGGATAGTAGTGACGGCCGTTCCAGAGTGTATCGTCGCGTTGGAGAACGTTTCCGTGACGCGTGTGTGGTACAACGACGTTCTTTCGGCGGAAGCAGCGTTTTGATTTGGAGCGGCATCACAGCCAACGAGAGAACGCCTCTGGTGGTTGTTAACGGGAATTTGAACGCGCTACGTTACCGTGACGAGATCCTCCGGTCCCACGTCGTTCCATTCGTGCAAGGGCAGCAACGTCACATTACGCTACAGCAGGACAACGCCAGGCCACGCACAGCTCGTGTCGCTATGGACTTTCTGGCGCAGCAGAACGTTGACGTGTTGTACTGGCCTGCTGTATCCCCCGATCTGTCGCCCATTGAACACGTCTGGGATGAAATGAAGCGCAGATTACGGCCATTACCTAATCAACCGGTGACGTTGGCTGATTTGGCTGCAGCGTTGGTACAGATCTGGAATGCCATCCCACAAGCATTCATGAACCGTCTGATAGGCTCCATGCGTCGACGTTGCCAGGCTTGCATTCAGGCAAACGGTGGACATACGAAGTATTAACTTTGTGAACTCAGTATTGACCCCTGCTGTACTCCTGAGCGGAACTTATTGATTCCATAAAGTGAAAAATGGAATGCAACTGTTAATAAATAACAAATAAATTGTCCCTGAACCATTCAAAATATGTTGTAAACCTTGGAACCATTCAAAGTATGCTGTAAACCTTGGAACCATTCAAAGTATGTTGTAAACCTTGAAACCATTCAAAGTATGTTGTTAGCCTTTTGCCTGACATAAGTACTGTATTATGGCGTGTCAAACGTTGCAATATACAATTATTTTATATATATGTTCAATAATTGAATATTGCAGCGTTTGGCACGCCATACTCTATAATCTGATTACAATTTTACTGTATGAACAATTTGTGTTGTTCCTATAGGTAATATGCGTCAGGAATCATTGTTCAAGTTGGACACTTTGTGACTGCTGATTTAATTATTATACAACAAAGCTAGGAAGGAACGGTAATATCAATTGGAATTATAAATATGAACTTTAAGATACTAATGGATTCTTATGGAAGGGTACGATAGAAAATGGGCATAACGAAAGCATTGCAAATTGTGTTTTCTATCAGTGTGTGTTAAAATCTATCCGGTCCATCATAATAACAATTCATCAGCTTGAAAATCAAAACGAACATGCAATGTCCAAAACATATCTAACGATCTGCATAAGTATGTAACTGTGTCAGCAGACAAAACATCTGATTGGGTAATCCTTGTTAATCCTACAGACATCGTTGTATTTCCTGCTTGAAAACTGATCTAGACTTGAACACCAAGGAAAGCATACTTACTCATTTTTGTAATATCAAATGACGGCTATGAAACCAAAAACGTTAACTCTTGCTGAATTCGTGGTCTTTCTTCCCTTGTAATTATTTTCAGTTGTCTCCGTACCAATCCTTCCTCAGTTCATATATAGTTGTTTTGAGAAATGGTTTCGAGGTTTTTGTTGACACCTTCGGAACCCCTCTTCCCTCCTTGTTTACGGAGGACGAAGTACTAGTTTATCATGCTTCTGTATAACAAGATTTCCGTTTCCCGACAAAATACAACTTACAAACATGGCTTGTTTTTATTGGATTTCTAAACTTTTCTGTCATGTTTTTTTGTACCATAAGTTTCAGCGCTATGACCGTATTAAGACACTGCATACCCCAGTATTTAAATAATTGTATTATGGATTTTGAGGAATTCGAAAGGTATCTTTATTTGGGAACAACACGTATTTCATCTGTCATAGTATTTTTTCCCCATTATTACACTACCATACCCCATACAAAAACCGAAGGAATATTTCTGGTTCTCTTGACAGTTTTTAGACATTAATATTTCACTATTTGACCGTTTCATCAATTTGTAACCCAATGCCGGTACATCAAATAACTGTTTTATCCCCAAGAATCGTGCCTTTATTTAACCATAAAACGTATGTCTGGTATTATTCCATCACTATCACCCTGCAACTTCAACTATCTTATTCGTTTGTTATGATCACATCAAAGCAAAAGTGATACAACTCTATAGTTATATATACACCATATCTTGTCACGAGTACCTTGATTGAGTCTGCAAAAGAGGCCAGTTACTGATTCTCATCTTTAACACCAACTAATCATCTTTGCTTTTAGTTTGTATTTTCGTTTCAAAACTAAATATTGAGATGAGATAAATGCTATGAACGTATTTTCTTTATTGATACTCCTCTGAAAATTATTGCTAAGAAACGATCAAGATTGAATTCAAGGCAACTGTAAAACGAGACTTTACGACAGGCCGTAACTCTGTGATCCAACGTCACGAATAGCTATCCCGGATTCAATCATCACTACGGTATAATGTCTATATATGTTTATTGGGCATTATTAATATAACACACAAATATTTACCAGAAATGTTCAAGTATCTGGTTAATTTCAACACTGGTTCTTTTGCGGAAATTAGGTATATGTTGTTATGCCAACCTCTAATAAAACAAATATTGATTTTGTACTCTGTGGTTGTCTTTGGAGGGAATTCATGTATTGCCCATTACACTTAAGAACTACGTTTATATTTCTGTACGATATGGAGACTGTATGAGGCAATCTCTACCCAGCGTTGTCGTTCCTGCATGGACCGTAACTCTGCGTGGAGATGACACTTCGTTAAAGGGGCATCACGCTGAAGTAACTATTTTTTGGTGGGTTTTTTTCAAATAATACATAAACATATCAAGTGAGACTCCTTATGGAAAATAACGATCGGATTCGACTGAAATAGATTCATAAAAATGATTAAATTTAAGATAATCATCGGTATTTCTACCTGTCTGATCAACGTTTTGTTCATGGATTTCCCTCTACTAGCGCATGCGCATTGTACACCATTTATTTGTAAACAAAATGACTGGCCGTGTGAAGTAAGCCAAAGAAAAGTGTTGTACCGTGTCAGCTACGAAGCGAAAAGTTGCCAAATGGTCAAAAGCTAGCGCAAGGAGGACGTTACGGAATCATTATTACAGGTGGGAGAAAATAACTGCCCTAGCAGTTAGTACGGTGCATGTATTATTCCGGATAGCCAGTTAAGCTGAAATGGAATCGACAGAAATGCTAGCGCTGTTAATGTTATGAATAAATATCTAAAACTATAACCTCGCTAGTATCTTTGTCTGAGTTTGAACACAGATGAACTTAGTTTAATATATCAATGGGCATGTATCGGAGAGAGTTTACTTTGTGTTTCTATCATTATACAACTGCTTTATGCGAAAGGAAGGGATAAGTGACTGGTTAGTTTGATTTTGTCATGAGGCCCTCCAAGGGTTAACTGTTGTGATAGCCATGGTGTATTCTGTCTCTGTCGGTACTCGTGATCGGGGTCAAATGCGATACGTGCGCTTTTAGATTTACATAATTTATAATACAACCGGGTTCACTAAAATGGTATGATTAAATTATATTGCTGAATTAAACGATTTTTTGTTTGTCTTTACATACAAGATTTAAATTAGTACTAGTATGAATACCCGGCTTCCTCTGGCGCAACGACGCAATATATAAAAAAAATCTCTCGTCGTCAGAAAGCTTCATTATCGCAGCTAGATTAAAAATGTCAAAATGACGGGCCAGGATGAATAGCTAAGAAAGGAGAACCTAATTCTAGTAAATAGGATCGCGTAACATTTTTTTTTTAAATCGTGATATTTCAACAGTTCATGTTTTCATATGTTGTTGACTTAGAATGTATGATCATGTAACAACCTTTTCTCTATAAAGAATTATTTTTCCAATTCAGATAGAATCGGAATACGTATTGAAAATAGGAGAAGAAACATTTGTTTACGTTGTAAAAATGACGCGTGCTGCCGATAACTACGGCTTCTGTTTCGGTCAAAAATGAAATGATTAAAGAAAATTTGACTCAACATAAAAAATGGTCCATTGACAAGAATGCTTTGATCTATGAAAAGTATTGAAAACATTTAATTGTCAAGTAGCTCAACACGTCCCATATCTGACACATATGCTACATGTACACGTAGTGGTTTTGCCATACAGTTTAGTGTGTGTGATGGCTAATAGTATGACTTACTAAGAGTTAGCGTATGGAGACAGTGAAAGTGGGAAAGAGAGTATACATAACATTTTATGCATGGTATAGAAACAAAAATTGGCCAAAGATATTGAGTTGTACAATGTAATAAAAAAATCACAAACGTTTCTCTTTTTATACGCGTGTAGTTTGTCATTGCATATATGCACTTTATGAAAACATTTGAAAAAGGATAATCGTCTCGTGAATATTCCTTTTTACAGAAAGGTTTGTCCCACGGTTGAAGAAAGATGTTTAGCCCCGTACAGATGTCACATGCCGGTATCAAATTTAATATATATTTATATATATATATACTTTATGTTTATGCCTATTATCATTGCTGACATTTAATTGTAAATGTATGACGAGAGAAGGCTGTGATAAATTGTAAAAACGTGTGCCCCATCCCTTGTTCAATCTTATTGGCAACAAATATGTTTAAAGCTAAATAAATTTAAATTCTGAATATTGGCAAGTGTGCAATTAACTTCTTCTAACTACTGTTCAATAAGTTTAGATACGGACTTAGAAATCATATAACTTGGTTTCGTATTGCGGTAAGAAGTTGCAGTTGCCTGACGCCCCTCTCTGGGGGCCCCTTTGGAAACCTTTTCATCTTGCCCAGACCGCTCGTGTTAGGTGACGTTATCGGCGCTATTTTTAGCAGGGCTTTCCCGAACAATTCAAGTGGTCAAACTGGACTTTTGGAACGGACTATGAATATGGGGATAGCGAGGTAACATAAGTGGAAGTGCATTCATTAAAAAAAAATATGGCTTTTCACGTGATGTCCCTTTAAGGGGGATTGTTATCAAGACAGTATTGTAATCCAAATAACAACGATAACAAGAATCTTTTATGAACCCACTAGTTTATGAGTTAGGTCATAGTTTAGCGTATTTTATCAAGTGTCTCTTATTATTTATTTATTGTTTCCTTCTGGGTATCTGACTTCCTGCTGATTATCGTAGCTACACGGAGTTTCTGTAACCTATCCCTGTTGTTCGTGCAGGTACATATAGTTTTTCATCGCAGTATTATACATATTGACTATATTATTTTCAACAATTTGAACACAAACTATCTAGAAAGCAGTCGTCGAATTCGTCAATAAATATGGGTCAAAATTAAACTTGATAATATTTGTGTCTTCCCATGTTTTGATAACAGTGGTTAGATCGTGACGATTCAGGCAGAATTACGCCTGGAAGTATAACAGTACTGTACGACAGACATTTGACAAGATTACAATGCAAACCCACATATCAAGCATGACAGATTTGTTGGAATAATCTATTTTTACATCGTTTTGTTTTTACGATAAACCTTTATAAGAAATAAAGAAAATATAAAATTTTATTTCTTTAAGCCTGAAAAGGTCAATTTTGATCATAAAGAAAGCGAGTACACGCGTCAAGGGAGACAACCTGTACATATCTCCGCCTGGAGTATAAGTTATTTTCTGAATTTTATTGGTTTCTTTGTGATTTGGCACAAATAAACCACGTAAGCAAATATAGCAGATATTCCATGATTTCCTGTTCATTATAAGTCAAAGGCGGACAGAAACAACATCAATCTTTTTTTCAATTAATTGGACAATATTCAATTAATATTTACGAACCAAAGTATCATAATAGGTAGAACACAACAATACATTATATTTACACATATGCATACGCAAATCTACCGACAGACAACGCAAATAATTTGTACCACACACCATTGCTATTTTCAGAAAGGTGAAAGTATCAATTATCCTAATAGAACACTCGTTTATGTACAAAATGTAGTACACATCTTCAAAAATGCTTTTCCATTCCATTCCACAAAACTTTCTAAATATACAAAAATGAATGCCATATATTTAATTTAAATTTCACAATGTTTTAAAGCCATTTCCCCCTTTATAATGCTTACTAATGAAAAATCAGTAAAAAGTAAGTGAGTTTTGACAGATGGACCCTGCTAGCAATAGACAAAAGTATGTAAGAGGTGCAGGCTGTTGACAAAAAAAAAAAAATAGAATAAGTAAGTTCTTGTGACATCCTATTCGACAGTCAAAAAATATGAAAGTATGTTTTGTGAGACGTGGCCTGTTAACAAATATAAATAAGCATTTTCTTGAAAGATGTGTCCTGTTGGACATTAAAAAGTAGTAAAAGTGTTTTGACAGATGGGTCCTGCTAAATTAATAATTATAAGCATGCTTAGTATGTTCCAGAGTTATTTATGCTGTTGACCATATTTGCTTTAGATTAAGGCGCCCTTTTAGCCAATCAAATTAGGAAATAAGAAGCATGTGTACTGTAGGGAAATGTAGCGGGTGGACCATTAATATAATAAGCCTGGTATTTTTTCTTTATCGCCATGATGATTCATTTTACGTTGAAGACAATTTACGGTCGTCATCAAATATCCTTAATCAACTTCTTCTCTGGCTACATACTTTCTCACCGTGTGTTTTAACGTTATTGATCTACATTTTGTGTTAGGAGATACATCACCTGGTGATCAGATGTGGTGCCGGAAACGTCCCCCTTTGTGAATCACACAATATCGCCTCTGATGAGTTGATACGGTTCATAGCGTCCCTGATATTCGTATGATATATGCTATTCCGTCTTTGCGTATTGCAGAGTTATCTTCTCTTGGGAGCAGGTATTGAATGTTACGTCATTGGTTTGTGTGAGAAAATTACGTCGTTTTCTCAAAAATTGATGACGTTAACGTTACTCTCACAAACAAGTGACGTAACAATCAATACCTGCTCCCAAGAGAAGATAACTCTGCAATACGCAAAGACGGAATAACACGTTTGCACCTTGTCTTCTCCTTCTACTCTTTCTCTTTTGTGGAGTCTCCCTAGAAAGCCGGCGCTGAAATGACCTTAGCTGTTGCGAGTAAATCAATTAGTTTCTGTGTGTTGTCTTTATGGTATCAGAATTTGACGTATGCCTTTTTTTATGTGTTACTATTGATGGTATAGATATTTTTTGGAATTATATATCAGTTTGGTTAGACAAATCTGCACCAATTAAGTTAGACAAACCTGCATGCAATCTGATTTCACAACAATAATATATGAATCCGTTTTACATTAATGAATACGCGATGCTGAATCGATTATTAATGGCAATTTGCGGACATGTACAGATATTATTTCCCGAAGATATTTGACAGTGAAAGTCACAGAACATAAATATGTACATATATGTACTTATCATAACTCATAATCATTGAAAAGATAACACGAGACACTTGCTGTGAAAACCCTCATTATCATCTATATACTACTTTATACCACCTACCGGTAGCATGATAAATTCATTCTCATTGGTTGTCAGTATGAGAAAAAGTTAAGAACGACTTGAGAAGAACTTGAGAAGAACTTGAGAACGGATTTTCCCATTCTCCAGCACTTGGGAACGTATTTTCTCAAAAAAGAACGTCTGCTACCGCCAGATGACGTCCGAAAGCGGAAATAGTGTCAACACAAAAATGATCCGCGTATGAAAATAGACTGTCAAAAACATTTCACTACAAAGTTAGGGGGAAATATTTATCCTATCGTCATTTGCTGGTTCATTGTATTCCTCCGCGCAAAACTTCTATTTGTTTACGTTTGTCACAGGCGATCGTTTACCATTGATCTTAGAAGTCATTTGATTTGGAAAACATGGTGTTTAGTTGATTTTTTTTAAATGGAGAAATATATAAGGTAGTAGTATATAGATGATAAATAGATTATCATACAGCATTTTCAATTTTTAACGTTAGAAAAAAATTATCATCGCTCGCACGTAGATAAAATCTTGAGTCCTCTCGATTTTATGCACATGCTCCCGATGAGAAATTTGTTCTCACGACAAACACTGAAAATACGGTGTGATAATCTATAAATGTAACAAAACCATTTATGTATTTCGCATAAGAGAATGCGATATTTCAACCCCGAATTCAAAGAGGTACCACCTTAATGTAACAAATTTCATATTATTGCACCCTTTATGTAAAATGATATACAGTAAGCAGGTTTTTTATACGCATTAAGATACAACATGTATCACATTCCATACACTTCTGTAAAAGAAAAGTTTGATGCAGTTTGTTTTGCATTAAACGCATTTATTTATATTTAGGGTTGTCAGCTATCTGTTTAATGAGCACAATGCCCAACGGGTTATACAAAAGTAGTTGCAACCTTTTTTTGCTAACGTATCGTCATCCCCACCTCTTCACGTTTAACTCCCTACTGTACACTTTATCTTATATTAAGGATTGACACACTAACGGGGTCTCAGCATTCTAAATACGTACAATTATATACAAGCAACTCAGAACGCATGTCTATCACTTCTACCCGGTATCAGGCTGGCGATAGAGAAAATATATAGGGAGTTACCTCTCTTTGAACAATTATATAATATAGTTCAGACACCAAATTATTTCAAATTTCATTTTTGTAATATTAGGGCATTTTGGTACAACCTATTAAGATTGTATTTATAACAGCTAATCAAATTGATGTCCTCATTTCCAAATAAGGATTATTAAAGAGAAAGGCGCCATGAAGTAGAGAAACAGGGTCGTACAATGGGCTCTCTGTCAGCACATATTGGAAGGTGAATATAAAAATTATATAACAGCGATGTTTTAATCAGAAATTATTAGAAAAGTACGATAGCATGCTCCTAAATATAGCAAAAATACCAAAAATAGATTTTCTATCAGAACTATACCGTGTGTATAATGCAATAGTATCATTTTCGGTTAGGAGTTTGGTTGCTGGATCATCACAAAGGCGTTAAGGTGCTCAAAATAGTTATAAAGTGGACTCTGTAGGGGTATTTACATATATCAAAAGGCCCCAATTTTAAGAACAAATACTGATTTACATGAATCATTATATTTTAACGAACGATATTTGAAAATAAAGCATACAAAAAATGTGTATGAGTTGGGATACCATTTTATATCTCTACCAATACCTGTGCCGACATGATAACAATAAAGAAATCATTCAATCCCTTTATTTAATTGTTTTCTTTTTATATGTCTTTGTTTCTTAGAGGTGACGAATCTAATTCAGGAGAAAAGCTTAACGAGGAGTACAAGCGCTGATCCTGGATTACACTGACCGTGTTTCACTGGTAATGACGGTAAAGGTGATACTACGTGACAACATTATGTAGACAATAATGATGCCAGCTGGACGAATGGTATGTATGTATATGTGGTGCGCGTACTGCAGCGGGAACCACATCTAAATATAGACATTGTACGTTACCTATTGCTCACCATTACTGTTTGTAATTTACCTCTCTGATTAGTATACAGACGCAATGATAGAATTAAGAATGTACGAATTTTGCTAACGTCGAAGTTGGCTTTCACAAGGAAACAATGAAACTGTAACTTCATGGCATCAATTTTTCTATTCACACTTTACCACAGGAATATTATTAACTAGTAAAATAATTATTCCATTTATCGGGATTGATTATTGATTTTCCGAATAAAGAAAAAGCACAAGCAGATATATTTTTAATGAAGTAGCTGGAGAACTATAATCAGAAACGCACGCAGACATCGGGTCTGTAGAAATCGCGAGATATATCACTAACAGAGCGCCTAATCAATGACCAGACGGTAGACAGTGCAGGTCGAAACAGTGGAAGGTGATATCATAATTAGGTTTGTGCAAGCTGCGTGATATCAAAAAGGTGAAATGACGTGCCTAAGGCAACATAATTATACAAGGTCGTACAGAGATGGTGACAATTGCAAGGTCGTACAGAGATGGTGTGATTACTAGGTCGTACAGAGATGGTGACAATTACTAGGTCGTACAGACATGGTGTGATTACTAGGTCGGACAGAGATGGTGACAATTACAAGGTAGTACAGAGATGGTGACAATTTCTAGGTCGTACAGAGCCTAAGGCAACATAATTATACACGGTCGTACAGAGATGGTGAGATTACTAGGGCGTACAGAGATGGGGTTAATTAAAAGGGCGAACAGAGATGGGGACAATTACTAGGTCGTAGAGAGATGGTGACAATTACTAGGTCGTACAGAGATGGTGACAATTACTGGTCGTACAGAGATGGTGACAATTACTAGGTCGCACAGAGATGGTGACAATTACTAGGTCGTACAGAGATGGTGACAATTAGGTCGTACAGAGATGGTGTGATTACTATGTCGTATAGAGATGGTGACAATTACTAGGTCGTACAGAGATGGTGACAATTACTAGGTCGTACAGAGATGGTGACAATTACTAGGTCGTACAGAGATGGTGACAATTACTAGGTCGTACAGAGATGGTGACAATTACTAGGTCGTACAGAGATGGTGACAATTACTAGGTCGTACAGAGATGGTGACAATTACTAGGTCGTACAGAGATGGTGACAATTACTAGGTCGTACAGAGATGGTGACAATTACTAGGTCGTACAGAGATGGTGACAATTACTAGGTCGTACAGAGATGGTGACAATTACTAGGTCGTACAGAGATGGTGACAATTACTAGGTCGTACAGAGATGGTGACAATTACTAGGTCGTACAGAGATGGTGACAATTACTAGGTCGTACAGAGATGGTGACAATTACTAGGTCGTACAGAGATGGTGACAATTACTAGGTCGTACAGAGATGGTGACAATTACTAGGTCGTACAGAGATGGTGACAATTACTAGGTCGTACAGAGATGGTGACAATTACTAGGTCGTACAGAGATGGTGACAATTACTAGGTCGTACAGAGATGGTGACAATTACTAGGTCGTACAGAGATGGTGACAATTACTAGGTCGTACAGAGATGGTGACAATTACTAGGTCGTACAGAGATGGTGACAATTACTAGGTCGTACAGAGATGGTGACAATTACTAGGTCGTACAGAGATGGTGACAATTACTAGGTCGTACAGAGATGGTGACAATTACTAGGTCGTACAGAGATGGTGACAATTACTAGGTCGTACAGAGATGGTGACAATTACTAGGTCGTACAGAGATGGTGACAATTACTAGGTCGTACAGAGATGGTGACAATTACTAGGTCGTACAGAGATGGTGACAATTACTAGGTCGTACAGAGATGGTGACAATTACTAGGTCGTACAGAGATGGTGACAATTACTAGGTCGTACAGAGATGGTGACAATTACTAGGTCGTACAGAGATGGTGACAATTACTAGGTCGTACAGAGATGGTGACAATTACTAGGTCGTACAGAGATGGTGACAATTACTAGGTCGTACAGAGATGGTGACAATTACTAGGTCGTACAGAGATGGTGACAATTACTAGGTCGTACAGAGATGGTGACAATTACTAGGTCGTACAGAGATGGTGACAATTACTAGGTCGTACAGAGATGGTGACAATTACTAGGTCGTACAGAGATGGTGACAATTACTAGGTCGTACAGAGATGGTGACAATTACTAGGTCGTACAGAGATGGTGACAATTACTAGGTCGTACAGAGATGGTGACAATTACTAGGTCGTACAGAGATGGTGACAATTACTAGGTCGTACAGAGATGGTGACAATTACTAGGTCGTACAGAGATGGTGACAATTACTAGGTCGTACAGAGATGGTGACAATTACTAGGTCGTACAGAGATGGTGACAATTACTAGGTCGTACAGAGATGGTGACAATTACTAGGTCGTACAGAGATGGTGACAATTACTAGGTCGTACAGAGATGGTGACAATTACTAGGTCGTACAGAGATGGTGACAATTACTAGGTCGTACAGAGATGGTGACAATTACTAGGTCGTACAGAGATGGTGACAATTACTAGGTCGTACAGAGATGGTGACAATTACTAGGTCGTACAGAGATGGTGACAATTACTAGGTCGTACAGAGATGGTGACAATTACTAGGTCGTACAGAGATGGTGACAATTACTAGGTCGTACAGAGATGGTGACAATTACTAGGTCGTACAGAGATGGTGACAATTACTAGGTCGTACAGAGATGGTGACAATTACTAGGTCGTACAGAGATGGTGACAATTACTAGGTCGTACAGAGATGGTGACAATTACTAGGTCGTACAGAGATGGTGACAATTACTAGGTCGTACAGAGATGGTGACAATTACTAGGTCGTACAGAGATGGTGACAATTACTAGGTCGTACAGAGATGGTGACAATTACTAGGTCGTACAGAGATGGTGACAATTACTAGGTCGTACAGAGATGGTGACAATTACTAGGTCGTACAGAGATGGTGACAATTACTAGGTCGTACAGAGATGGTGACAATTACTAGGTCGTACAGAGATGGTGACAATTACTAGGTCGTACAGAGATGGTGACAATTACTAGGTCGTACAGAGATGGTGACAATTACTAGGTCGTACAGAGATGGTGACAATTACTAGGTCGTACAGAGATGGTGACAATTACTAGGTCGTACAGAGATGGTGACAATTACTAGGTCGTACAGAGATGGTGACAATTACTAGGTCGTACAGAGATGGTGACAATTACTAGGTCGTACAGAGATGGTGACAATTACTAGGTCGTACAGAGATGGTGACAATTACTAGGTCGTACAGAGATTGTGACAATTACTAGGTCGTACAGAGATGGTGACAAGTCTAGGTCGTACAGAGATGGTGATAATTACTAGGTCGCACAGAGATGTCGATAATTACTAGGTCGTACAGAGATGGTGATAATTACTAGGTCGTACAAAGATGGTGTGATTACTAGGTCGTACAGAGATGGTGACAATTACTAGGTCGTACAGAGATGGTGATAATTACGAAGTCGAATAGAGATGGTGACAATTACTAGGTCGTAGAGAGATGTTGATAATTACTAGGTCGTACAGAGATGGTGATAATTACTAGGTCGTACAGAGATTGTGACAATTATTTGGTCGTACAGAGATGGTGACAAGTCTAGGTCGTACAGAGATTGTTACAAGTCTAGGTCGTTCAGAGATAGTGACAATTACTAGGTCGTACAGAGATGTTGACAATTACTAGGTCGTACAGAGATGGTGTGATTACTAGGTCGTACAGAGATGGTGACAATTACTAGGTCGTACAGAGATGGTGGCAATTACTAGGTCGTACAGAGATGGTGACAATTACTAAGTCGAACAGAGATGGTGACAATTACAAGGTCGTACAGAGATGGTGATAATTACTAGGTCGTACAGAGATGGTGTGATTACTAGGTCGTACAGAGATGGTTTGATTACTAGTTTGAACAGAGATGGTGACAATTACAAGGTCGTACAGAGATGGTGATAATTACAAGGTCGTACAGAGATGGTGACAATAACTAGGTCGTACAGAGATGGTGTGATTACTAGGTCGTACAGAGACGGTGACAATTACTAGGTCGTACAGAGATGGTGACAATTACTAGGTCGTACAGAGATGGTGACAATTACTAGGTCGTACAGAGATGGTGACAATTACTAGGTCGTACAGAGATGGTGACAATTACTAGGTCGTACAGAGATGGTGACAATTACTAGGTCGTACAGAGATGGTGACAATTACTAGGTCGTACAGAGATGGTGACAATTACTAGGTCGTACAGAGATGGTGACAATTACTAGGTCGTACAGAGATGGTGACAATTACTAGGTCGTACAGAGATGGTGACAATTACTAGGTCGTACAGAGATGGTGACAATTACTAGGTCGTACAGAGATGGTGACAATTACTAGGTCGTACAGAGATGGTGACAATTACTAGGTCGTACAGAGATGGTGACAATTACTAGGTCGTACAGAGATGGTGACAATTACTAGGTCGTACAGAGATGGTGACAATTACTAGGTCGTACAGAGATGGTGACAATTACTAGGTCGTACAGAGATGGTGACAATTACTAGGTCGTACAGAGATGGTGACAATTACTAGGTCGTACAGAGATGGTGACAATTACTAGGTCGTACAGAGATGGTGACAATTACTAGGTCGTACAGAGATGGTGACAATTACTAGGTCGTACAGAGATGGTGACAATTACTAGGTCGTACAGAGATGGTGACAATTACTAGGTCGTACAGAGATGGTGACAATTACTAGGTCGTACAGAGATGGTGACAATTACTAGGTCGTACAGAGATGGTGACAATTACTAGGTCGTACAGAGATGGTGACAATTACTAGGTCGTACAGAGATGGTGACAATTACTAGGTCGTACAGAGATGGTGACAATTACTAGGTCGTACAGAGATGGTGACAATTACTAGGTCGTACAGAGATGGTGACAATTACTAGGTCGTACAGAGATGGTGACAATTACTAGGTCGTACAGAGATGGTGACAATTACTAGGTCGTACAGAGATGGTGACAATTACTAGGTCGTACAGAGATGGTGACAATTACTAGGTCGTACAGAGATGGTGACAATTACTAGGTCGTACAGAGATGGTGACAATTACTAGGTCGTACAGAGATGGTGACAATTACTAGGTCGTACAGAGATGGTGACAATTACTAGGTCGTACAGAGATGGTGACAATTACTAGGTCGTACAGAGATGGTGACAATTACTAGGTCGTACAGAGATGGTGACAATTACTAGGTCGTACAGAGATGGTGACAATTACTAGGTCGTACAGAGATGGTGACAATTACTAGGTCGTACAGAGATGGTGACAATTACTAGGTCGTACAGAGATGGTGACAATTACTAGGTCGTACAGAGATGGTGACAATTACTAGGTCGTACAGAGATGGTGACAATTACTAGGTCGTACAGAGATGGTGACAATTACTAGGTCGTACAGAGATGGTGACAATTACTAGGTCGTACAGAGATGGTGACAATTACTAGGTCGTACAGAGATGGTGACAATTACTAGGTCGTACAGAGATGGTGACAATTACTAGGTCGTACAGAGATGGTGACAATTACTAGGTCGTACAGAGATGGTGACAATTACTAGGTCGTACAGAGATGGTGACAATTACTAGGTCGTACAGAGATGGTGACAATTACTAGGTCGTACAGAGATGGTGACAATTACTAGGTCGTACAGAGATGGTGACAATTACTAGGTCGTACAGAGATGGTGACAATTACTAGGTCGTACAGAGATGGTGACAATTACTAGGTCGTACAGAGATGGTGACAATTACTAGGTCGTACAGAGATGGTGACAATTACTAGGTCGTACAGAGATGGTGACAATTACTAGGTCGTACAGAGATGGTGACAATTACTAGGTCGTACAGAGATGGTGACAATTACTAGGTCGTACAGAGATGGTGACAATTACTAGGTCGTACAGAGATGGTGACAATTACTAGGTCGTACAGAGATGGTGACAATTACTAGGTCGTACAGAGATGGTGACAATTACTAGGTCGTACAGAGATGGTGACAATTACTAGGTCGTACAGAGATGGTGACAATTACTAGGTCGTACAGAGATGGTGACAATTACTAGGTCGTACAGAGATGGTGACAATTACTAGGTCGTACAGAGATGGTGACAATTACTAGGTCGTACAGAGATGGTGACAATTACTAGGTCGTACAGAGATGGTGACAATTACTAGGTCGTACAGAGATGGTGACAATTACTAGGTCGTACAGAGATGGTGACAATTACTAGGTCGTACAGAGATGGTGACAATTACTAGGTCGTACAGAGATGGTGACAATTACTAGGTCGTACAGAGATGGTGACAATTACTAGGTCGTACAGAGATGGTGACAATTACTAGGTCGTACAGAGATGGTGACAATTACTAGGTCGTACAGAGATGGTGACAATTACTAGGTCGTACAGAGATGGTGACAATTACTAGGTCGTACAGAGATGGTGACAATTAAAAGGTCGAACAGAGATGGTGACAATTACAAGGTCGTACAGAGATTGTGACAATAACTAGGTCGTACAGATGGGGACAATTACTAGGTCGTAGAGAGAGATGGTGACAATTACAAGGTCGTACAGAGATTGTGACAATAACTAGGTCGTACAGAGATGGTGATAATTACTAGGAAGTACAGAGATTGTGACAATTACTAGGTCGTACAGAGATGGTGACAAGTCTAGGTCGTACAGAGATGGTGATAATTACGAGGTCGTACAGAGATGGTGATACTTACTAGGTCGTACAGAGATGGTGATAATTACTAGGTCGTACAGAGATGGTGACAATTACTAGGTCGTACAAAGATGGTGATAATTACTAGGTCGTACAGAGATTGTGATATTTACTAGGTCGTACAGAGATGGTGACAAGTCTAGGTCGTACAGAGATGGTGACAATTACTAGTTCGTACAACGATGGTGTGATTACTAGGTCGTACAGAGATGGTGATAATTACTTGGTCGTACAGAGATGGTGATAATTACTAGGTCGTACAGGGATGGTGTGATTACTAGGTCGTATAGAGATGGTGACAATTACTAGGTCGTACAGAGACGGTGACAATTACAAGGTCGTACAGAGATGGTGACAATTACAAGGTCGTACAGAGATGGTGACAACTACTAGGTCGTACAGAGATGGTGCCAATTACTAGGTCGTACAGAGATGGTGACAATTACAAGGTCGTACAGAGATGGTAACAAATACTAGGTCGTACAGAGATGGTGATAATTACGAGGTCGTACAGAGATGGTGACAACTACTAGGTGAGATGGTGATAATTACTAGGTCATACAGAGATGATGTGATTACTAGGTCGTACAGAGATTGAGTGATTACTATGTCGTACAGAGATGGTGACAATTACGTACAGAGATGGTGATAATTACAAGGTCGTACAGAGATGGTAACAATTACTAGGTCGTACAGAGACGGTGACAATTACAAGGTCGTACAGAGATGGTGACAACTACTAGGTGAGATGGTGATAATTACTAGGTCATACAGAGATGATGTGATTACTAGGTCGTACAGAGACGGTGACAATTACAAGGTCGTACAGAGATGGTGACAACTACTAGTTCGTACAGAGATGGTGCCAATTACTAGGTCGTACAGAGATTGAGTGATTACTATGTCGTACAGAGACTAGGTCGTACAGAGATTGTGTGATTACTAGGTCGTACAGAGATTGTGTGATTACTATGTCGTACAGAGATGGTGTGATTACTAGGTCGTACAGAGATGGTGTGATTACTAGGTCGTACAGAGATGTTGATAATTACTAGGTCGTACAGAGATGGTGACAAGTCTAGCTCCAAGTTTTAATGTGCTCTTTCAGAGCCTAAAGAAGCTAGGCTGCTGACACCTAAAAATAACTTAAAATAGAAGTCCGTCCTTTGGTGAACATTGAAGTCTTCACTTTGTGTCTATTAAATGTAATACACGGCCAAAATTTGCCAAATCGAAAAAAAAATGCATTATATGAAGTGTTTGATTCCAGAGCAAAATTGATAAAATACTCTGAACATGTACGGCATACTAGTTATTTTAAACTATGTAATTCCTGTACCTTCCACTAATGCTATTATTATAGAAATACCCTCTTGTGATATAACTTAGAAAGCATGATATTTCATTAAATCATTTAATTTGACACAGGTTATATTGATGTTAGGGTAAGGGACAAAAGCTGAATCGGTCGTTTATTAGTCTCTTGGTATCAAACTATAGTGCATTTCCTCATCTTTATCCATATCATAATTTTGATAAAAATTGACTCATACAATATGTATTTATCACCCACTACCTAAATACAATTGTGGTTGCAGCACTCACACATATAATTCATGATACATAAATAGTACACTGCAAACATATTTTATTTAACATTGCTAGCACAAACACACTAAACACATATCTTATATAACTTTGACAGCAGATACACGCTGCACACATATCTTATATAACTTTGACAGCGCATACATACTGAACACATATCTTATATAACTTAGACAGCGCATACACACTGAACACATATCTTATATAACTTTGACAGCGCATACACACTGAACACATATCTTATATAACTTAGACAGCGCATACACACTACACAAATATATTATATAACTGAGATAGCACATACACACTGCACACATATCTTATATAATCTTGATAGCACATACACACATATCTAATATACAATGTAACTTTGATAGCACACACACACTGCACACATTTCTTAAATAACTTTGCTAGCAAATACACACTGCACACATATCTTATATAATCTTGATATCACATACATACTGCACACATATCTTTTATAATTTTGATAGCAAATACACACTGCACACATATCTTATATAATCTTTATAGCACATACACACTGCGAACATATCTTATATAACTTTGATAGCACATACACACTGCACACATATCTTATATAACTTTAATAAAACATACACACTGCACATAAACACTGCACACATATCTTATATAACTTTGATAGCAAATACACACTGCACACATATCTAACATAACTTTGATAGCACATACACACTGTACACATATCTTATATAACTGTGATAGCACATACATTGCACACATATCTAACATAACTTTGATAGTACATACCCACTGCACACATATCCTATATAACTATGATATCACATACACACTGCACACATATCTCATATAACTTTGATAGCACATACACACTGCACACATATCTCATATAACTTTGATAGCACATACACGCTGCACACATATCTTATATTAATACAATACACACATACTTTGCATTTTTTAGATAGTTACTGATAGATATTTCACACTACCTAGACAGTGCATTACTCCTATAACTACTAACTTTTTAATAGTTAACTTGACACTTTGCTTAAAATCTCTAGCACTGCACTACACACATACACAAAGCTCATATTATCGAGGTTTGTATTTACAATTGATGAAATTTCGGAACGTTATGAGGTATAAACTTATAGAGCAGACTGGGTAGATGCTTGTTGGTGACCGATAGGCTTTCTGATATTGAACAAGCAACTGAATAAAGGGCGACACATCTACAGAGAAACTTCCTGTGCTTATGTGATAAAGCTGTCCAGAACAAGAAAGGAGATTAACACAATACATGCGTAACATTACGACGCAATAACACCGAGGTGACGTCTACACAAAGGACCTTGCTGAGTTACACTGATACACTGAAATGATCAGTAGCTGTTTTACGTCCTGGCCACCTGTTACTCTTGTTGAGGTAGGGGTTCGCAGGTATGACCTCCAACCCCTTCAACATCTTTTGGAGAAGGACGCGCTAAAAAGCATCAATGCGTTGTTTTTTCAACATCTAGTCACACAACTCTTATCACCTATAGTTATAGTCGATTGTTCTTGCAGCGTGCACGTGCCGTTTGAGACGTGATTTGTCGTGTTATTACGACTTTTACCCTCGCGTTATTACGTATTCGTTTCACGTTATTACGTGATTTTATTTCAAAGTCTAGACATTGTTTTTCACAAAACAGTCATTATTTTCCTAGTGTTCTCACTAAGATATATGTAAACATGATGATGAAATAGTAGTAAGAATGAACCACTTCGCGTCATTCACGTCCATTGCATAACAACGATATGATACGACAAACATGAAACGTCGATCTTACACACCGAGTCAAATATTTACACTTACGACATCGAAAGGAAAAATTCACTCGTTTTACATAAACATGAGCGAAAATTTGGCGTCGCGTAGTCGCATTGACCTTGAAATTTACAGTTCACCACGTATTTACATGGGATATATAGGCATTAAAAGTCTTCTGATCGGAACGAACACACAACCAGTCGAAAATTCACACTTCATAAGCGACACCGAAAGAAAAAATTAACTCGTAACACATCGACACGACCGAAAACTTGACGTCGTGCAGTCGCATCGAACTTGAAATTCACACCTTGGACAAGTTATACAGAGCGGTGCGTAAGGAAGAAAAATACGTGCTTGGGAAGGCAGAGATTAGGGAATGGTTGGAGAAGCAAGAGAACCACGGGGTGCACGCTAAATTGACCAGGAAGTTTCGGAGGAGAAAAGTCATCTCACCTTTCATAGACTTTCAGTGGGACGCTGACAAAGGCCGTCTTGGCCTCTCGCGCAACGGAGAACGGCGGGTACGGTTACTTCCTGCTGGCGATCGATGTGTTTTCTCGCTACGTTTGGACGGTGCCCCTGTGCACGCTGCGGGGATCGGAGATGGTAAAGGCTTTGCGTTCGATTTTCGACGCCGGCAAGCTCAGGACGGACAAGGGAACGGAATTGTGCAACTCCGTCGTGAGGAAATTAACCAAGGAACGAGGAATCGAACAGTTCGTCACGCAGAACGAGCCGAAAGCCAATTATGCCGAGAGAGCCTTGAAAACGATCAAGACCAGACTGGCTCGTTATGCCACCTGGCGTCAGACTCGTAGATGGTGAAAAAGCTCCGAAAAGTGTGACAGAAAAGGACGAGACGCGTCTGTGGAAACTCAATTATTCTGCGAGACCGAGAAAGACCAAGAGCGGGCTCCGCTATAGATTTCATGTCGGAGACACCGTTCGCATACCTCCTCTTCTCCAAGTACTTCTCTGAGGTCTCTGGAAGCCGCCGAGATTGTCGAACGATGTTTATGTAACGAATACCGTTGAAGTAGATATACTAGAGCTCGGTTCACACACGTGACAAACGTAAACGTTTGATTGGAAATAAATGGAAAATAGATGGAAAAAAAATAAAAAATAAAATCAAAAAAATCAAACGGGATTCGATGTGTAAAGTTGTGAAATGTTCGCATTGCGAGGTAGAACTCGCTTTTTAGGGAGAGACATAAAAATGATCCGAATGTACAACTATTGAATGACATCTAATGACCGGAACAAGACTGATTTTAAGGACCAATCATGACTCACAACCGTAGAGCAAAAGTACTGCACAGCACGAGCAAAGTACTACGCTCGCATTCCCCCTCTCCACTGTCTCCCCCTCCCAAACAGACTGGACTGGAATGGAGCGTTATAGCTATGACTCCTCGGAACTGGTCAGTGCAGTGTATGAATCATAGATCAGAACTGGGCGGTTCCACGCTACACCCGCGCAGAAAGGGGTGTTTTTTGACAGAAATGAGTCACACCTTTGATGATGTGGGCGGTTTCCTCACTCGGTCGACATCGAAATACCCTCAGCGATTGGACGACGACCGGAACTGGGCGTGCCAACTCCCATGTCTCACATCTCCACGATAACTCTCCGGAATTGGGCGCGGCGCTACGTCCTCGATATGGGATGGGACTCACCGATGAGTCATCTCTAATGTCAACATTCCTTTGTGGCGTCAAAATCCCCACATCCCCGCTCTTTTGAAGCCGTGTAACGGCTCCGTATATACTACTTATAACTATACAACCAAATCATATAATGACAACAGCGTATTATATAATGGTGAAACCAAATCGAGGTTCCATCGACATCTTGAAAATGAACAAAGAAAGGATTAAGATGGGAAAAGTTTCAAGAGAAACATACCTACAAATGTAGTGTAATATAAGGGTGAGCCTCTTCTGCTTCATCGGCGACTTCCATCATGTAAAACGATCAAACCAAAACGGTGTGACGTCCTTTGAATTAGAATTAGCAAATAAAAATAAAAATACAAGGCATGCTAATGAGCTTAATCTCAAACATGGGACATTCATATTGCAAAATCTCAAACGTGGGACATTCATAATGCAAATTTCAAAGGTGGGACATTCATACTGCAAAATCTCAAACGTGGGACATTCATAATGCAAATCTCAAATGTGCGACATTCATAATGCAAATCTCAAACTCGGGACATTCATAATGCAAATCTCAAACGTGGGACATTCATAATGCAAATCTCAAACGTGGGAAATTCATACTGCAAATCTCAAACGTGGGACATTCATAATGCAAATCTCAAACATGGAATATTCATACTGCAAATCTCACACGTGAAACATTCATACTGAAAATCTCAAACGTGGGACATTCATAATACAAATCTCAAACGTTGGACATTCATAAAGCGAATCTCAAACGTGGAAAATTCATAATGCAAATCTCAAACGTGGGACATTCATAATGCAAATCTCAAATGGGGACATTCATACTGCAAATCTCAAAAGTGGGACATTCATACTGCAAATCTCACGTTGAACACTCATACTGCAAATCTCACACGTAGAACATTCATACTGCAAATCTCAAACGTGGAACATTCTAACTACAAATCTCACATGTGGAACATTCATACTTCAAATCTTAAACGTGGGACATTCATAATGCAATTCCCAAACGTGAGACATTCATAATGCAAATCTCAAACGCGGGACATTCATACTGCAAATCTCACACGTGGAACATTCATACTGCAAATCTCAAAAGTGGGACATTCATAATGCAAATCTCACACGTTGAACACTCATACTGCAAATCTCACACGTGGAACATTCATACTGCAAATCTCAAACGTGGAACATTCTAACTACAAATCTCACACGTGAAACATTCATACTGCAAATCTTAAACGTGGGACATTCATAATGCAAATCTCAAACGTGGGACATTCATACTACAAATCTCAAGCGTGGGAAATTCATACTGCAAATCTCAAACGTGGGACATTCATACTGCAAATCTTAAACGTGGGACATTCATACTGCAAATCTCAAACTTGGGACATTCATCCTGCAATTCTCACACGTGGAACATTCATTATGCAAATCTCACACGTGGGACATTCATACTGCAAACATGAAACAGATTATTGCCCAATGAGATCATGATGTTAATCGTAGGAATTGCACACAATTTGTATCAACTTACAACCCTCGAAACTTACGATGTTAGTATGTTCGTCAGCCGGCGACGGTTCACGGACATTCGGAGCAAATTCTTGAATACATAAACGACTGTTGAAAGGGAACTCGTTTTAGGTCCCGGAACAATAATGCTACTTTACAGTGGGTAAAAATTCTTGATAGGAAAATCTTTATCATAACTCTGCCAAATAGTAGTAAGCCGACCCTGCTGGTCATGTTGTTAACACGCATCGAAGTTATCAGCCGATACAAAAGAATATCTCGTGCAAGTTCAGGAGTGTTTAGATGTTCATTATCGACGTTACCAGTCAATGTATTACATCAAAGGTTTTAATAGCTTAACAAAGGGACCCGTCGGTCTTGAAACGTTGCGACACGTTTAATACGTACATTGTTTGTGTAGAATGTAAAATTTTGATATATTACGTTTCCAGATTGATGAATCTTATTGAAGATAACATCAATGTATTGTAGTTTAAAGATTAAAAATTAAAAAAAAAAAAAAAAAAACATGGTCGATATATCTGAAAATGAAATATAGATAAATTGGCATTGTCATTGTTACTAGTCCTGAAAAGTCAGGGAAGCTCTTTGTGGTGAACTGTGTACCGTATATATACATGTATGTTCTAGACCATTTTGTGTAAGGGAAGTTGCAGCATGATAATTTGACGAACTAATTGAGTTATGTTTTGTCGATAGTGACTATTTCACCCTTGAATGAAGAATCAAAAATTGGTCACCTCGATTGTCCGGAGTGGAAATCATTTATTAGGAGAAATACCCTCACAAACATGAAGCATCATCTAAGCAGTTTCATGTATTGTTTCATTTTCTACATGGGATAATAGCTGTGAAACATTTATCTACCTGTGATGATGCTATACATTCGGCTACGGCAATGGTGTAACACACATTGTATCGAGCTTCTTGATATTAAGCGGTCCTACCAATACGGTTTAATACATGTAGCTGAACCTTCCTTCTATAAAACCATATCAGTATTTTACAGTGTATAAGCGTTGCACACACGTAGATAGCCCTTCCACGGTTATAAAGTGATTAATTATTATGTATGAAAGAGGCTCCTACTGAAGTCGATATTTTTATTGATATATATAGCCCTTCCGTTCCTATAATACTCCTGGCATGGCTAATAACGTTAATCTACACGTCGATTTCCGTTTTAACATTAATCACGTTTCAATCATCTGTTAACAGAATCAAAGCGAGTTCATTCAAAACAAGTATACGTCACAGGATATGACCGCTCCATTAGTATTTCATCAGTCGATAAATCAAGAATTTCCATGAAGTCTGAGGCACCTTATTTTTAGAAATCTATAATATCACGTGCGCATGCATATCCTACTGACATGCATGCCTGTCGTGTATATGTATAGCGCCAGTTCCAAAGGTTCGTGCGATAAAAAGTTCTATAAAGACATTACGCTCTGGTAAGGTAAACCCGGCTGCAGTCGGGATATTGTCTTTGGTTGACTGAGAGACTAGACATTTTAATTTGAATGATCTATGAGGACCTTATTTTACATAAGGTCTCGCCGAGACTTGCCGTTATTGGCCATATGTGAAATAGATCTTAAAATATTTACATGCATAAATGATAGAGGCTTTGGGATTGATCGAGACTCTTCGACTTGGGTCGATGATGTAATTCTGTAGTCAATACCTATTGGAGAATTCACTAAATGAACTCATTAGTTTGCGTATATGCCTCCAGTCATTTAATATGTCACATAAAACAAACAGTGTTACATAGTTATCAGTACCGATTCGGGCAGGACGAGTAGAACATTTGGGAGACGGTTAATACACGAGCCTAGCACGTGAGTCTTTTGCATTACTACCAACCGATGTTTGTACGTGTTCGATATTGTATCAGTATGATTGTATCATTTGCTATTATGTCTGCATATTCACTCCAAATGGTACTTATCATACTACTATATATATCCAGTTAACCACTGCTATATATGGCTATCAATCAATCACCATATGCAGCATGTGATATCTGAATAGGACAGACAAGGTGGTCGAATGGCTGTAGGGAACTCACGTTTCAGTCGATGTATGTGTATGTGTTAGTGAATTTTCCTAATGATCGTTGACTGGACTGTAGTGCACATCACTTAAGTTTTATTTCTCCTGCATAATAGTGTAAGTCCTCCGATACACACAGACATCTGTTTTGTCTGTATTTAAGGGAAAAGTATAATTTTCATAAAATTCGAAGATGTATCTCTTAGCGACGACTCTTGCCTTTCCAGGGGTACAGAAATAATTGGATATTACTCTTTGAAATGTGTAAACCTATGTATATTTACAAATGATGTTAAAATAATGTAATGAAAATATGTTGCACTAATGCACTGAAAAACTGAAAACCTAAAAACTGGAACGATTTGTGGTAAAAGTTTAAAACCATCAATGAGAATGATAATGTAACGGGTGTCAAATCTATATCAATAAATGCATGTACCAAAGTAAATACATTCATTGAACGAAACCTGTTTTGAATATGTACTAATATATAATAAACAAAGTTTATCGTACTTATTTCATCATATAATTATATAACTTGCAATGTGTTAACTACCATGGATACCTTAAATGGTTGACGAAAAACATAAAATGTTCATTGAACATCTTACTGCGTTTAGGTATAAAATTTTAATCGTACTTTGTTACGATGTGAATATTTATACAGTAGAACTTCCTTAAAGACATGCTGCAGCTGACCATTGATCAATATATGAATTATGTTTCTTTTATTTTAAAGGCAAAATGTCTTGTCAATGTCGTGTGTGGGTTAGGTTGGAGTCGTGTAGTATCCTGTGTATATATAGCAATATACAAAAACAAACGCAGACAACTTTATTCTACGGAACCTGAACAAATGCACTTAATGCTTTGTATTTAATAATGAAACAAACTATGATATGCTTCCAGTTATCAAAGAAGAAAAAATGATCGGCAAAAGTGATTGTAAAGTTGTCAATGCGTAACACCTTACAAACAAATGGATTTCGGTTTGCCAATGAATAACAATAAATGCCACTAGCTTTACAATTGGTTTGAAACTGAATACAAAACGACAAGTGAACGGCAGGGCAACTGTGGTGAGTATTTAGCTGTCTAGACACACATACGTTTCCATTATCTAAGTCGCAACGGAATAGAAATTAATCTTCGTTTAATTCAAATGTTTGTCTGCCAAAGATTAAATATCTGAAGCAGTAGCATTAATGTTACAATAGACGTCCTGGGTGTACAACATCAGCATTTCTATGCGAAAAGTGTATTATTACGAATTTTTATCATTAATGAAATCAATCTGCAATTATGATATTTTGGGGCATCTTTATTATTATCCAAACGACATTACCTTTTAATTCCAACAGTTTTATTGTTCCAGCAATGATAATAAATTATATCGCCCAATGAGAATGAAACGTTTGAAGTACATAACAAGTGTGTCCATCGTACACTCACACTATCGTCAATCCAAATTTGAGTTTTACATGTATAAACATAGATGCATCGTTAAAATATACCTTAGGGAGGAATGCTTGTTGACATATCCATTGATAGTCATGTTTGCAGAGTTCTTGCCTTGAAAGTAATGTTTGTTGATATTTCCTACTGCGCGAATAATTGTTATGATATCATCATAGATGTATAGTTTCGATATACTCCTTCTTGGTCTATCCTTATTGCCATGTCTGACCTGGATCAATGCTTTTTAATATGTTTCTTCATTATTTGTATCTGTGGACATGTTCTTTCTTACATACCTGATATTTTCCCTCTGAAGGTATTTGTGTTGACATGTCAATAAAGGGTTATGTTTGGAGACGTGTTTCTTCAAAATTTATACTTGCTGTCATGTAAGATTCATGTCGACAACCAGTTTACATATCCATCTTGGATCAATCCGAATTGTATACGTGCTTAGAAAAAATTGTTCGCATGTTTCTTTTTGAACAATGAATGCTGATCTGTCCGTCCTGAATAAATGGATGGTGATATATTCTTCATGGAAATGTGCTTGTTGATCTGTCGACCCTGATATGTTCGTTGAAATAATTTCTGGACTCTCCCCCATGAAGACATGTTAGTTGACGTATCCATCTTGGTTATCGTTGAGTCATGTTTTGTTGACATATCCGCCTAGGGTATCTTCATCCTAGGAACATATGCGCCTTGGTTATCTCCATCCTAGGATCATGCTTGCTGTCATATGCGCCTAGGGCATCTCCATCCTAAGAACATATGCGGCTAGGTTATCGCCAATCTAGGAGCATGCTTGTTGAATTATGCGCCTAGGGTATCTCCATCCTAGGAACATATGCACATTGGTTATCGCCATCCTAGGAGCATGCTTGATGACATATACGTTTTGGGTATCTCCATCCTAGGAACATATGCGCCTTGGTTATCGCCATCCTAGGAGCATGTTTGTTGACATATGCGCATAGGGTATCTCCATCCTAGGAACATATGCGCCTTGGTTATCGCCATCCTAAGAGCATGTTTGTTGACATATGCGCCTATGGTATCTCCATCCTTGGAACATATGCGCCTTGGTTATCGCCATCCTAGGAGCATGCTTGTTGACATATCCGCCTTGGTTATCACCATCCTAGGAGCATGCTTGTTGACATATGCGCCTGGAGTATCTCCATCTTTGGAGAATGTTTGTTGACATATGCGCCTAGGGTATCTCCATCCCAGGAGCATGCTTGTTGACATATGCGCCTTGGTTATCGCCATCCTAGGAGCATGCTAGTTGACATATGCGCCTGGAGTATCTCCATCTGTGGAGCATGTTTGTTGACATATCCGCATAGGAAATGTTTATCCTAGGAGTACATTTGTTAACTTATTCATCTTTGATATATCCATCATAGGAGCATTTTTGTTGACATGGCCACCTAGGTTATGTCCATCCTAGGAGTATGTTTGTTGACATGGCCACCTAGGTTATGTCCATCCTAGGAGTATGTTTGTTGACATGGCCACCTAGGTTATGTCCATCCTAGGAGTATGTTTGTTGACATAGCCACCTAGTTTATGTCCATCCTAGGAGTATGTTTGTTGACATAGCCACCTAGTTTATGTCCATCCTAGGAGTATGTTTGTTGACATAGCCACCTAGGTTATGTCTATCCTAGGAGTATGTTTGTTGACTTGGCCACCTAGGTTATGTCCATCCTAGGAGTATGTTTGTTGACGTGGCCACCTAGGTTATGCCCATCCTAGGAGTATGTTTGTTGACATAGCCACCTAGTTTATGTCCATCCTAGGATTATGTTTGTTGACGTGGCCACCTAGGTTATGTCCATCCTAGGAGTATGTTTGTTGACGTATTTCCCATGAGTAATTCTATCCTTCTTTGCTTTTTCTTTTATAAATTTGCGTGCTCTAGGAGACTTAATCAATATATTATATTAACACACACATTTATAACTGTACTTGAAAGGCCTCATGTCGATAAATGTAACTTTACAACATAGTTGATTCCATTCCTGCACATTGGATAAAAAAATATGTTTTGGTCAAAAGGTGGACACGTTTACTACATTTGAATTATATAAGACTATGTCATTGTTTTTATCTGATACCATTTACTTTATGTATATTTGCATATGTAATATGACAGTGTGAATACATATGTACTTCACACTGTCACTATTAGGAATCGAACCTGGGACCTCTGGTTTAATAGTCTGACGGTCTTATTTGAAAGCTTCTCAGTCGAATCGATTTGATGTTGGCATTGATTTACTCGGGTACACAAACAATTTTTAATGAATTAGTTCTACTCTCACTTATAAGCATACAATTATAGCCTCATTGAAGTATCTTCCTATTTGTGTCCGTTTAGAACAGTATGTAGTGATAACTAGATAGCACACTCGTCATTATGAGATTGAATCTCGAGATCACTAGATATCCACAGGTTATCGTATAGTCATTTTCAAATGACATCATGACAATATACAAACTATTAAATTCTGTCTTAAAAGGAAATGTAAAATAAAAATAACATCACGTCGTGGTACTGTCATCAACCGCGCGTGAGGATATTTACACTTGTTATCTGAAATATTTATCTTTGTCCTCCAATAATCTTAAAAATGATTTTCTCAAACTAACATCATGGTGATGCTCTGCGTTTGACGTTAACAGGTTTGTACCTGGATGGTTGTCTTCTCGTCAGAGTGATGTTCTCTCACCATTCTAGTTCTGTTTTCTCTGACTGTCACCATTATGTTACCATGCGATATGTATTGATGTCACTGTATTATCTTTCAATTAACTGCACCGAGTTGTCCTCTGACTGACGTCACTTTGATTTTCTCCGTCCAACATCTCCGTGGTTCTGTGCTACAGTACCAATATCCCGTTGTTATGTTTCATGTTGATGTCATTGAGATGTATGTTGGTATCCTCCGACTGACATCAATGTGGCATTATCCGACTTACATCCCTATATTATGAAGATTGACGTCGAAACACTGCCCTTCGACCGATAAAAATTGTCCTCAGAACGGTGTCATTGTATACATGTACATGTATTTGTCTCCGTCTGACGTCTTTTGATTGATATCACGGTATTGTCCTCCGACTGATGTCGATTAATATTCGTACGACTGACGTCATTCTAGTATATTTTGATTGACAATTAAAACATTATTGGAAAAAGTGACAAATACCAGAAACGTTAAAGACTACAAAAACGACGACTATGTTGACTCAAACAAGCGAGTGGGACACATTTCCTAACAGATACTGGTTAATAGTATTAATGATGGGTCATTATTACATGTGAAATGTAGCAAAAGAAGTAGATTACTGGGGGATTAAACAAATGTTTTGAAGCAAATATGAAACACACTACTGGTATTGTCATACCAGACTATACCTTGCATTGGAATTCTGTTACCGACGTTGCTTTATATATTAACCTAAGCAATACAAAATACAGGACCGACTTTATCGATATGCTATTTTTGTTCACTGACAACATGCAGGACTAGTTAGTATGAACATTATTCAAGCGTATCAAAAATGATGAAACGAAATCTATAAATTATCCCGAAAATTATCCCACATATCTAAATATCTTTATATCCTAAATCGGATCGATGAAGTGAGATTAGCTGATTTCAGGATAACATATATTATTAGTTTTGTCTCCATAATATTTTCCAGAAAAGTGATTCACTAATTAGATGTTCATGGTAACATCGAAGATATTAGAGCACATAAACGCATCAAAATATTGTAAAATATACAGAACAGTCTTTTGTCACAATGAAGTACTGGGAAAAAAAATTAAAATAGTTATAAAGGAGAAGAATCAAAAGTCGAGATCGACATGTAAAACTCAAAACGTGTCCGTAAAGGGTAGCATTTCCGTCACCGGACGGATGCTGATGGTGCTAGCATAGCTAAGCGGAGATTGAATCTGAGTAACTGGGCATTGTAGGCAATAACGTCGGTTCTATCATGAGCATGTGATATAGGAAAGTAGGCTGATGAAAGTAGAATCTCTCATAACCTTATGAAAATATCAGAGCATGTCATATTGTGCCAAAATGGTATGCTGGATACATAATATTTTACTTCTTATTTCAATGCTAAACTGTATTTGTGTAATTTTACTGCTTATTTCAATGTTAAACTGTTTTCATGTTATTTTACTGCATATTTCAATGATATACTGTACTCATGTCATTCTACTTCTTATTTCAATAATAAACTGTATTTGTGTAATTTTATCGAAATAAGAAGTAAAATTGCATGATTACAGTTTAGCATACTGTATTTATGTTAATTTACTGCTTATTTCAATGTTATTCTTATTTCAATGTTATACTGTATACAGGTGTTTTTACTGCTTATTTCAATGTTATACTTATTTCAATGTTATACTTATTTTAATGTTATACTGTATACATGTGCTTTTATTGCGTATTTCAATGTTATACTGTATACATGTGCTTTTACTGCCTATTTCAATGTTTTACTGTATACGTGCTATTTTTCGGCTTATTTCAATAGTATATACATGTTTTACTGCTTATTTCAATGTCATACTGTATTCACGTAATGTTATTGCTTATCTCAATATTATACTGGAAACATGTAATTTTACAATTTATTTCATTGTTATACTGTTTTCATGTTATTTTACTGCTTATTGCATTGTTATACTGTTTTCATGACACAAAACGTATCAATGATATACTCATTGTAATGAAAGCAGTAGTATTCTTCATTATCGTTTTTAGACTTTTGTTTGTTTATGACTAAATGTAACAGATGTAAACAAACATACCCAGCGATGAATAAAATGTGCAGCCGTAGTTCTGCAATAATGATTGGTTTGATATTTTTATCTCGTAGAATAATTGAATCGAAATCAAATGAATTTTCTTTTCTGTTTTGCATATTGATTAATACACATGATGTAATTTAAAGTCATAGACATTTCGCATTTTTGTGACGACCACTGCAGCGCATTGTAAGTTCCGGCAGGTTTGTTAGGACATGCCATCGTTGTTGATTAGATGTGCTGGCAGTATTGATTGAGGAGCATATGCACCTTGGGTTGGGACACAGCCATGTATTTGATTGTCTCACATACTTTTTTATTAGGAATTTCGACTCGAATTACCTGGAATACGATTAAGATGTGCTGCATGTGATTTAACTATGTCGCTGTTGCGGATATTGGACAAGACGCAGATCATACGTATTCAGTTGGGGGACGTTTGTATGTGATGTGGAATAAATAGTTGGAAAACCTTATTAGAAGTAATACTGTACAACAGAAAACCTTCGCCCAGTCAATCTTTTACCCTGTCAAACTTATTCCAAGCCAAACTTTCGCCCTACAATTCGATAATGGCAACAATTGAACTCTGCCAAAATATGTCTGTTATACAGTGTCACCACAGGGATGGGTTGCTTGCTATTATTATAGAGTAACCAGAGGTTAGTTAGATATCATCCTATTTAGTGTCCGGTCGAATGTTCAGTTGGATGTACATGAAGGGCATTCTTGATTGGCTTATTAGTCCCCTATTAGACATTACAAATACGAAATAATTGATCAATAGGGTAGTCAATAAGGCGACGTAACGTTAAAAGAGCGGAGTGGAAGATTTTAGTAGCTTTGCAAGAGCATGTATTATTTGGGGGCGCATATGCCGGGTGGCTTGAGTGAAAGACTGATATCAGAAATAATCGATTTGCGGCTGCCTTGATAAAACCCATTTTACTTTCCATTTGTATATTAAATTTATTTTAACCGAATATTCTATGTCAAATATTCGACCTACATATTTTGGTCTTTTGAGGAGTTCAAAAACCAAACATGAAATTTGTGTCCGGAACACTATAGACACATATGCTACCGATAGTGGGTTTTAATAGTTTCTTAATTTTTATCTCAAATGCAGCATGAACAGATAATCTTCTAGCGAGTCTTATTTGTGTCTATCATCACACTTTATGTAACAGACGACCAAAATCCATTTAGCTCAAGCGGAATTGTAATAAACAACATCCCATTTCTAGTCAAAAGCGTACAATGTGTACAATAAACCTTGGGGTTATTCGTATCGAGTCTTTTTGGTTGGTATGTGTCTGGCCTATACATTCTACTAGACATATTTGTTGCACCGTACGTCAGTGGGAACTCGTTTGTGTCTATATATTGTTTTTGTTTAAATTTCGTACGCCGTACAATTGGATTAGAGCATCAAAGATTAAAGCTGACTGTCTCATACAACTATGTTCCATGCACATTTCACCAGGTCTGTCGCGTCGTTGTGCTACACTGATATACCAACATGTCTTTGCTTTATTTCCACAGACAAACTATAATAGAAAACTTCACCTTGGCAACCGATCGATCACGTTTTATATGTGCAATACAGTCACATTCTGCTGAATGATTCATATTTAGAAAGATTAAAACTATAAAGAAACAATTAGCATTTATATTGAAGCATTGTAGGCTAGGAACATGACTTGTCGGGGGTTCTCAGGACGTTTCATAATTCATTTTGACTGAATAAATACATAAAGGAAGAAATTACTTTTCCAAAAATAGTTTATGCTATGCTATGTTTTATTATTGATGAAATTGTAATTACATGCTTTTTGCGACTTGGTATAATGGGAATGATTTGCATTTTCATTCATTCTCGTTGCACTAATGAAATAGAGTAAAATAAAGCTACCTATTCGAACGTCAACCGTAGCTCAAACGTGACAGGATGTAAAATATCCAATGGTTTTTATAGAAATTAGTTGCTGTGTTGGCTGCACAGTGTGGTTAAGCATGTAGTCGTCTGCTATTGACTAGGTAAGTTCAGTTAGTAGAACCCTTAACTAGCAGACCAATGACAACAAACGCAATGTTTGGCCAAGATCTATTTTCACTTTTCTCAAACCTGTAATATATAAATCCCACATTTTACTTACAATATGTCTTTGTCTCGTCTTGACATGGAGTAAGCAAAACAAATAGACATGAATTGTTGTGAGAACTAGCATTTGTTTAACGTGCATCTGTGAAAACATAATCCACCAATAATTAAGGTATATTCAAGAGAGGGGGATGGTGTATCTGGCGAGATTGTATAATCGTTTATCCCGTTTAAGGGTGATACATGATATTCTTCTAATCTGGAAAGGTGTATCCACACTTTTGCAAATATGATACATTCTTTCCTCGCCCTAGGGTTTAGACTGGAAGATTCCCCAATATAGCAAGTGTATGATGTCCCGCCAACAATGCATTGAGCTTGTAATGTCACATTGCATTGTGTATACAATGTATGACAGTGTAAATAGGATAAGAGAAAAATAATCAATCATCCCCATGAGGTGAAAAGGGGAATATCAACCCTTAGGGAAAGACTCTTCAGTTTCCAAACACTGGGCAAAGCCATGAAGTATGGAGGACGGGCTGTCAAGGTGTATTTTTTACATTCAATCTTTCTGTGTCTTTGAGTTAATAAATATATAGCAAAGTAACCAGTCACTGCATACCTCCTCGTCTCTCGGGACTTATGTAAACATTGCTATTGCTCAGTTGAAATAAGTCCCTTTTTACTCGAAAACATATACATGTTTGAATTGTCGATGATAAAACAAAGGACAGGAAAATAATTGTTAAAAATTCAATACAAAAAGTAAATAATTACAGAATTGAATGTATTGATATGTACATATGCTGCAGTATTGGATACTTGTGTGTATGTGTTGTTTATTGGGATAAACGGGTTGATTTATCAGTGTCTGGTATATGTTCTGATTTATTGGAGTCTAGTGAATGTTTTCTTTTGTCCAGTTAGAGGTCGTCGGCAGACAGGCAGACAGGACAGACGCTGTATTTGTAAGATAACAAAGAATCTCATTAACACTTTGGAGTCTGTTGCCATCTCTCGTTCTATTTTACAGATGTAGGTCTAACGCAGCAATGGTAGTTTTCTCTTTTTATGCTATTTTAAGTGAGGTCTTTGTCATGTGATTGTGATATTTCATATTTCATAATATTGATTCGATAGGAAGGTTTTGCACGTCTGTTTCATACCATATTCTATTATTACAACATCAATGCTTTGATACATATCTCGGAATTGACAGCAAGCTGAGGTATTTTTATGATTTCGATTAAGAAAGAGTATCAAAAATCGATTTGGCGGTAATAGACATAGACATGTTTCTGTCTTGACTGAAGTTTCGACCATCAGTATGCACGCTCTTTGTTAGGTAGCATACGTTGTGTACCTAACTACCAACCTACTGCCTTCGTTAACTGGCAAAATGTGCCGTTTTTGCTCCAGGGAAACATGAACGTATATGTTATACCCTGTTGACACGTAAAGTATGGGTAAACCTTGCGCAGAGGAAATAATACTCAGCCAGGACCTTTTACTGTGTGTACGTCCCTAACGTCTAGAAATAACAATAGATCCTGATTGATTCCGCTACCAAAATGATATTGATATACCGATGATATTCTGAAATGAAAGGCTACTGCTGGCTATTTTACAAATGCATTGTATTTCATACAACAATTGATTATAGGCGAGTACAAAACGCGTCAAAAATCGGTTGCTTTGTTACCCTGCAGTAAAAATATCATACCGAAATGTTCTATTATCGAAATAACTTTACCTGTTATAGTTTTAGACTTAGGAAAATCAAAGCTGTATGTTAAAATAGTCCAAAAATAATAATATCTTGAATATAAATATTGTTTTAAAGCTACATTCGGACATAATGTAATAACAAAAATTGATTTGATTGGCTATCCCGAACACCTTAGGCCTTTTTTCAACAATTTGATTTATGCTTTAATGAATTTAAGAAAACAAAAATGTACCTTAAAATAAATGATTTTCATACACGGAGATACATACATTATGCTGATATCTATTTCACCGTGGTTCTGTGAACGATATCTCTAACCTACCAATTTGATCTATTCCGTTCATCTGAGAAAAATGTTATGTTAAACTTCTTATCATATGCAATGAAATAGCAATTATTGGCCTTTTGTAAATTTCATTATCACTGTTGTTGCAGATACCATGAAAATAGAAATGGCAGTGAATCGATTTTGCCAGTATTACAGTGTTACTAATTTGCGATGTTAAAGAAACTAAATATGAAAAATACAAAATTGCACCCGTGGTTGGCATACACATGCACATAGACAATGTAGGCATATCTTAGATATCGATAAAATAAAATAAAAAAGAGAATACCGCAGTGCAGACGAAACCGCATTTCAAAGTTCTAAAAGTAGCCAATTGTGGCCCAATGATATATTTGCATGCAAACACATGAGCAATACAAGGAGAAAAAAAACAAGTGTTTCGAAAAGGCAAGTGACGACAGATAAGAAATCAAAGTCTTCAAAGTAAAAACAGCGGTATTGACAACGAGAACAGAAGGCTCCCTTGTGACCATATGCCAAACACATTGTCATTCATATAATAAAAGTAAATATATCATATGAGATAATGATGCCGACCATTGCTCTTGCCCATACTCGTTATCAACCTGCTTCCTTATATACAAAGTATTGCCTATGAATGACTTTAGTGATAAATATGTTACTATCTATGTACCTATGAATGAAATGACTTCATATTTGTTTCTATTATTATACATGTTATTTGTAAAACATTAACTGCGTTTCGGTCTTTTAATTCTGGAACTTTTTGACAAAAAAAGGTACCAACCTTTCATCAAGGAGATAATTAGGAGATGCTGTTCAGCTTCCGTGATAACGTTTCAATAATACAGTCTAACATACAAAGCTAGCTGCAATATGAGCTATATGACGTCACACAAATGTTATGGCCAAATATTTTAAACTCCACCTACATTATAGATTATCTATAATTGACTGGTGATGAGCAACATTAATAGGTCTTTTTCTTTGGACAGGATATCAAAACATTAAAGTTTGTATGCGGATGTACCCTATCATACTTCAACTTTGGAACCATTGTTATATAAAGGTAACAATGGATACGCCAACGTCAGTAAAGACCGTTCTGTTTTGCATTTTGATAGTACAGCGTTGATTCCTTATAACCAGTTGCTAATGACACTATATACAGGTAGCATATGTTCGTAAGGTTAGCCTTTACTTATACAAAATAAAGCTTCAACGATATAGATCAAATTGTAGATTTTTCAGTCAGCACCAGCTTCTTTCTAGAGTTTTCCTAGCACATTTATATGGTTTTATCACCTTGTACCTTATTGTGTGTATCATATACATCATCTGTTTGATTTCTGGGTAAGTTGTATTTTTATATCACCTATTTGATTTCTGAGTAAGTTGTATTTTTACATCACCTATTTGGTGTGTTGGTAAATACTGTTCGTATCACATGCTTGACTTATTAACTATGAAGAAATAGAGGTTACACAACGAGTGGTTGTTGAATATGGTATTTATTTCACTCGAGTTCGTTAATTTTCAAAAGTTACAAAAGACACGAGCTTTAGCGAGTGTCTTTCTGTAACTTCTGAAAATTAACTAACGAGAGTGAAATAATACTATACTCAACAACCACGAGTCGTGTGATCTGTTTCTACCACAATCTCAGTCAGAAACAGCTGGAATGTGACCTGGTTTTAATACGATACACACATGTATTTATTTACATTTGCATGGCATTGTCACTATATAGCCTCTTTGAAAGCTGTGTCGTTGATGGGACTTTAATTACCTTGCAGCAAGACATAATTGTTAGCGTATTAAGACAACACTGACCGGAACTACAATATCCAATGTAAATAATCATGACGGCTGCTGAAATATCGCTAGGCATTATGAGATTTGACAAAGTCATTGTAAATTTAGGTGCAAAATAAAAAATAAAATAAAAAATACTTTTATTACGACAAACACAAGACCATTGTCTGCGATATCATACAAAATGCACATCGGTTGAAATCACCAATGCCGGCAATGGAAACAATTTTAACGCTCATGCAATTTATCAAAAATATCGTCTGTTACACTGCAATGATCAACAGGGGTTCGTTATAAATGTCTGAAATACACATATTTTATAGACCTACTGACACATATGTTACAGGCCTACTGATATGAGTCACAGCACACATAAACATTTCAGTATTTGTAATGAACCCCTGTGCTCCGTTGCAAGATCACTCACTTCAAACGCTATCCGTTTCACGCGTCTCACAGCCACTGTTTCCTCAGTTTCTGACGACATGTCAAATCACGAGACTGTTATAGAATCTACAGACTTTAGTCAGATTCCCATACAATCAACAAATAAATTCATGTCTGGATTCTTCACAAAATGAGCAAAGAGAAAAGTTCGAATTAACTTCCGAAAATAACCCCTCGTGGAGGGCAAGTGCGGATTTACGGTGTTCACTGTATTTATCCATGCGCTAAATTTGTTCTGGGGAAAAATCGACACAATTTCAAATCTAACTTTCAGCTCAGAGTTCCATTGCTAAACTTAAATCACCCTATAGACATATCATACGCAATTGAATTGTTGAATAACATTGAAGTGTTTGTTAAATTTCAAAGTACTACTTTTTTTGCCAATCAGCACGCGACAAACACGCGGTTCAAACTATTGAACGAAATTGTGTGGACTGTCGATAAGGCGGGCATTATAAATCAGTTAAAAAGGACATAAGAGGCAAATAAAACGTAAATATAAGTATTGAACTGTTTTTGTATAAGAACTGAACTGTTTTTGTATGGTACAGGGTATTTATGATCTATTTGAAGGACACAGCTTTGCAAGCAAACAAATCATAATGCGCTAGCGCGCATTATGTTGTTTGCTTGCAAAGCTGTGTCCTTCAAATAGATCGTAAATACCCTGTTCCATACAAAAACAGTTCAATGCTTAATTGTTGACAAGGGCTGGCGTAGTGATATTACCCATATGTAAAAACTCACTCATTCATATTAAAAAATGACTCTCTCTTTTTTTTACAAATTTGATAATTGTCAAAATAAATGTTTTGGCAACAACTTCGTGAAAAAAAATATAGTAGATGAACGTCTTTAAATTCAACCATAGTCAGACCCTCCAACTAGCGATAATAGGACGTTGGGAGAGCGAAATATTTTCCGACATTGTGACAGATCATGTTTTGGTTTCACGACCTGGACACGCGACGGTGCCACGTCGAAACGATATCGAGCGCGTGCAGCAATATTGCCCGAAACAAGCGATCAAATCTTTAAGTATCATCTTCTTTTAGTATTGCCTTAACAACCCCCTTTTCCCCATCGCATAACCTCACAAAGTCACCAACATTTGCCGGATGTCGACAGCAGACGATGTAAACAAAACAGCATGTGGCAAAAAGCGCGTGGAAAAGGTCTTCCCGCCAAAGTTCATCTTCTCCACCAATCAAAACTCTGGAAGGTCATATACCACGTGTAGTGTATAACTCGTATTTATCTAACAGTCTGCATGTTTATACACTGATATGAGAGTGGACTAACACAGCGAATTGTGGTAGAAGCACTGTTTACGTGACATGTTTGGTGTGTGAGTAAGTTGTGTAATTTGTGTATGACTCGTTTATCATGTGATGAGGAATTGCTTTCATCACCTGTTTTGTGTATGAGAAAGTTATATTGCTGACAGTATACCCTGAACAGGCTACATGCTTTAGGTAAATGTCAGCTTAATTTCTTCCCATACGTTCTAATAGTTGAAACTCTGACGTCACATTTCCCTGTGCTATCACTGGTACATTATGAAGGTTTATTAATAATCTTAAAGAAGCATGTCTCAACTCCTAACGCCAAGTCCATGGAGGATAATTCCATATTAGTTTTCCTAATCTGTTTCGACATTGATGTCAAATTCATCAAGACGTAATACCAGTAACTGAATTTTATGAACTCATTCAGAATCCTCTTGTTTATTTTTTTAATAAAGCCCCATTTCTAATCATTGCGAATTTTAGAGCTAACTATCCGATGTCTAAGCAGGCATTGCCTCGTGTGGGCTTTATTCGAGGCGCGACTTGTGAGTAGACACAGTGGTTATACATCTTGGCGATACATACCAGCCAATATATGCTTTGATAAAATGCTGCAAACCGTTGTGATTTCAGTTTGAAAGGTTATATTCTATCTTAAAGATCTCGACCAAGAAATGTGGATTCGTATATTACAAAGGACCAGGTAACCAAATAATGATACTGAATGCATTTATGTTCTTGAGAAATAGTTATATCACCTCTGTATAACAAGGCGCCTGAAACAGTTGAATGACCCGATCGTGTCTTCATCGAGTTGCATACAAGGAAAAATATATCTAACCAATTTGTTTGTCGCTATGTTATGAGATATAGTACAAAACAGCCGATAATGTGTCTGTTTCAAACCTTTAATATCTTCGTTTTTCCATTTTAAGCAGGCATCAACTGAAAATGAAGAGGAGCGCAAAGATTTTGGAGAGATTGTTGAGAGGTCGACAAAGTCCCGTAAGTACAGAAACATCATGTTATATTTCAGGTAGATTCTTCCTATATAATACTAGTAGTGGTTTAATAAACGAAAAATATCTATTTTGTAATGTTTGCCTGTCGAGTTTAAATTTTAGAGATCGCATAATATTTATTGCTTTCTGAATTATTTGTTTAACATGTTCAACCCAACTGCAATTATTCGAAAAAAGATGGTTTGGTCCAATGACACTGTCGTTTACAACTTAATATTACTTGTTTATTTCATAGCATATAGTTACAGAATGTGTATGGTCCCCCGAGGTGGAAATGGGGAACCATGGATTTTCATTACCCGATTTGCCAATTATATATATGTTTCTTGTAACGAAACAATCTAAGGCAGTTTAACAAATTAATTAATTCAATTCTTTAAACAATTTCAAAGAGAAACCAAATGATCACAACCTTGTGAAAAACGGCCAACATCAGCAGCCATTTTCACTGTTGTTTTTTGGTTCTAAAATTGTTTCGTCACTCCGCGTCACGGAGGACTCCCATCCTACCGAATGTTTTCATTCGTTGAAATTTTATAAACATCGCCTACAAATATTCATGAGGGTGTAGCCAGTTGCTTGTAGGGAGTTGTCTTATTCATGAGAGAGTAATCCTCTTTCTTGCTGGGAGGACTCCTTTCTCGAGGGAGTAGCCTATTTTGGGGAGGGATTAGCTCTCAGATGAGATTTAAGCGATTTTAGGAAAATAGGAGATTTTATCGTGTTTATTTTATATATATATGGAAAACTTAGTTTATGTATATTAATTATGTGAAGTCTACAATCACTTAAGATACGAAATATAGAAACCCCTATTTTTTTTTTTTAATAAATATGCAGGTCGATGCAGAAAGTCAAACGACAAACATTTTCTATATAAGATCATTTCTTTAGGTTAGGAGTTTTCGGTACTACTCAATCTAAAAGAGAAAATATTCAAAGTATTGAAATCGCAATACGGCAAAAACAAAAACAAACAAAATTGGAAACTGTCTTTATGTCAGTAATGTTATAATTAACATTTAAAAGCATCTGTGTTTTCTTAATGTAATAAAGAAATCTCATTGAAGACGGTGTGCAAATTTGACAACATAAACCATTTCCGAAAAAAGCACGATGTCCTATCTTCATCAACCAATCAAATATAACAAGACGCAATCCAATACAAACGTGACAAAAAATGTTTCTGGTACATGACGGAAGACTTGTGTCAGTTTGGACTGCGAGGATAACAGCTCGTCGCCCCTACTTCCTTAGAAACATTGTCATTAATTGATGTGTAATTCTGTAACGAGATCCAGACAACATTGCATCCTCGAACATCTGAGACGATGGCTAGAAAATGTAATTGATTATTCCCACACACATGCATGACTACATGTATGTTGAACAATACCAGGTGAATAGACTTACAATATAACCAACAAATGCTCGTACACACTACAATATACCTATATCAAACAACAGATCCATATTCATACTTTCATTTCTTCCAATCAATCCGTGATCATATTTTAAATGTTTCTGATTTATCAATATTCATAATGATAGTGTTTCCTATTAATTCGTGTTCATACCTAAATGTTTCTGACTAATAATATTCAAACTGACAATGTTTCCTATTAATCCCTGTTCATTCTTAATTGTTTCTGACAAATCAATATTCAGACTGACAATGTTTCCTATTAATCCGTGTTCAAGGTTCGAGACCTTGATATTGTTTATCACTGGTAAATATAATGGTCAATTCTTTCCTCTCTTTCTCCATATATATATATATATATATAATATTAATAATTATAATTATATATAATATAAACATAATATTACCGAATCTTTGTATCTGTTCTAATTGATATTTTTTTACGCAAATTTTTTCAGCATCTATAGGTAAAACGGCTGTTATAATACAGGTGAAATATGCTCAGTACTCTATTACTATATTGTATGAAGTACAATTTAATTAAATATCTAAATGAGGGCAACTTGTCCAGATTTATTGGCATTTTTTCTTTTCCGGAAAATAATACCTATTTTTTGTACATAATATCCACACTATACCAACTTCCGGTATTGTATTTTTTGCGCCGGTGTGTGCTGTGTTTGGTGGTCGCTACTAATTGACCACATTTTCACATGACATTTTACTATTATCTATCTCTTTTTCTGCTTATGACTTCCTTCTCTTTATCCTCCCTGTTGTGCCGAGAAGTTACATGTATCAGACAGGTAAGCAGTGCCTATATGCTGTATATATGGAAAGAATCAAAATACTAACAGCCAACTGTCAGGGCTTGGGGGATAGAAATAAGCGTAAAGATGTATTTGCAAATTTTAGAAGCATGTACTTTAACATTTATTGTATACAGGATACACATTTTACAGCGGATATAGAAACTATGATCAGATCAGAATGGGGATACACTTGTTACTTTAGCTCTTTTAACTCTAATTCAAGGGGGGTAGCAGTTTTATTCAATAATAATATTGAAGCTAAGGTTATAAAGGAGAAGAAAGACTTAGATGGAAACATTCTAGCTCTAGACATTTTCACATCGGAAAAAAGATTTACACCTGTTAATATATATGGACCCAACTCGGATACACCGAGCTTTTATGAAAAAATTGTAGATGTTGTAGTGGAATTCAGTAATGACTCGTTTATTATTTGCGGGGATTTTAATTTAGTTTTGAACCCAGAATTAGATTGTAACAATTATAGACAAGTTAACAACCCTAAGGCAAGAGAAAGAGTCTTAGAGATGATAAATGAACTTGGACTTATTGATATTTATAGAGAACAACATCCAGAAAGTAAAAGATATACATGGAGGAGGTCGAATCCATTAAAGCAAGCAAGATTAGATTATTTTTTAGTTTCTGAGAACCTTATATCATGCATACAAAAAACAAATATTGACCCAGGCTATCGTTCTGATCATTCCATACCATGTATAGCAATAAAATTCAATGAATTTAAGAAAGGGAAAGGCCTATGGAAGTTTAATAACTCTTTACTTCATGATTTAGATTATCTGAAATTAATAAATAAACATATACTAGACGTTAAAACTCAGTATGCAGTACCAATATATGCTCAGAATAGTTTAGATGATATTTCAAATGAGGATATTCAATTTACAATAGATGATCAACTTTTTTTAGAAACTCTTTTATTTGAAATTAGGGGAAAAACCATTTCATATGCGTCCTATAAGAAAAAACAGAGAACGAGTCAAGAACGATATCTAAGGGAAAGAATCAAAGAATTAGAAGAGCAAGATGATGTTAACTTTTCAGATTTAGAAGAAAAACAGAAAGAATTAGAGTCAATAAGAAAACATAATCTCAAGGGAAGTATTTTAAGGTCTAAAGTAAAATGGGTGGAAGAGGGTGAAAAACCTTCAAGGTATTTCTTAAATCTGGAAAATAGGAACTTTGTTACAAAAATTATACCAGTTGTAGAAAAGGATGATGGGGAAATAATTAGAAATCAGGGGGAAATTTTAAATGAAGTTCAACAGTTTTATGAAAAATTGTATTCAGAAGACAAACATTTACATAATATAAACTTGAATGAATATCTTAATGATGATAGTATACCAAAACTGAATTTTATAGAGTCAAACAATTTAGAGGGTATTATCACCTTTAATGAGACATCTCATACTCTTAAAAATATGAAAAATAATAAAAGTCCAGGTTCAGACGGGTTTACAGTAGAATTTTTTAAATGTTTTTGGAAACAGCTAGGTCATTTTGTGGTAAGATCAATACAATATGGGTTTAGTATCAACAAACTATCAGTAACACAGAGGCAGGGAATCATAACATGTTTACCAAAGGGAGATAAGCCAAGACAATACTTGAAAAATTGGAGACCTATTTCACTTCTGAATACAGTTTATAAAATTGCTTCAGGTTCAGTAGCGACTAGAATGAAAAAGGTATTAGATAAACTTATAAATATAGATCAGTCTGGCTTTATTTCAGGTAGGTATATTGGTGAAAATACTAGAATTATATATGATATTATGCACTATGCTGAAGAAAATGATATTCCAGGTATGTTACTGACTGTTGATTTTGAAAAAGCCTTTGATTCGGTTAGTTGGGATTTTATTGATAAAGTGCTTAAATTTTTTAATTTTGGGAAAGATATAAGGAAATGGGTCCATATTTTTCAAAATGGCTCAAACTCATCTGTTAATCAGGGGGGGAATTTGTCTCCGTTTTTTAATATTAAACGTGGATGTCGGCAAGGTGACCCAATCTCTCCATATTTATTTATTTTATGCGCTGAGGTACTAGGAATTAGAATTAGAAATAATGTTAATATTAGAGGAATAAATATTGAAGACACTCCTATATTATTATCTCAATATGCAGATGATACATCAGTCATTCTTGATGGGTCTAGAAATTCTTTAAGAGAGACACTGAGTGAATTAAAAAAATATGCAGATATATCTGGGTTAAAGATAAACAAAAGTAAGACTGAAGTCATTTGGATAGGAAGCATGAAATACAGTGAGGAAAACTTTTGTCCAGAATGGAACTTACATTGGGGAAACAGGAAATTTACTATTTTGGGTATTGACTTCCATGTAGATTTACATAGAATGGTAAAAATTAATTTTGACAAAAAAATAGTTAAACTTAAATCCCTTTTAAATGACTGGAATAAAAGGAAACTTACTCCTATTGGTAAAATACACATAATCAAATCATTGCTGGTGTCATTATTCAACCACTTTTTCATAGCTTTGCCAAATCCTGACTTATCCTTTATTAAAAGACTAAACTCAGAACTCTACAACTTTCTTTGGAATAGTAAAGTAGACAAAGTAAAAAGGGATATTATAATAAAAGACTATACTGAAGGAGGTCTGAAAATGATAGATTTACATTCTTTTATTAGAGCGCTGAAGTTAACATGGATTAGAAGATTATATTCTAAATCAAGTAAGTGGCAAAGTATCCTAGAAAAAGGTGTTGACTTAGGCATTTTGGCTAACTGTGGATCAGGATACATAAAAGAATGTGAAATGAAGTGTAAAAACCAGTTTTGGAAAGATGTATTCAAATGTTGGAGGTGTCTTAAAGAGAAAGAACAGACTTTGGTAAATAGGAATAATTCAGTTTTGAAAACACCTATCTGGTTTAATGAAAATTTTACTGTAAATGGAAAAATGGTATTTTATAAAGAATGGTATAACAAAGGAATTGTTATTGTTAATGATGTAGTTAAATTTCCAAATACATATACCTTTTACAATTTTCAGGAATTTAAGAGAAAATATAATATCAACTCTAACTTCCTAACTTGCCATGGCGTTGTAAAATCCATCAGGGAATATACAGCACAGATACGATTAGATGATGAGAGCATCTCTTACTCATTACTACCGACTAATTTAGAAATTTTCATGAGAAACAGTAAAGGGTCGAAAGATTTCTACAATATACTTTGTCGAAATAACACTATTCCTACCGGAAAAAGAAAGTGGAACAACATATTTGAAATAGATGAAGAAACTTGGAGAAGTATATATGCAACCCCTTTCCGAGTTACTAAAAGCTCCAAATTACATTGGCTGCAATACAGAATAAACCAACACATATTAACAACAAATTCATATTTATTCAAAATTGGTTTAACTGATAGTCCACTCTGTTTCTTTTGTAAAACAGAAATAGAAACAATTATACATTTATTTTGGGAGTGCAGAGAAGTGCAGACATTTTTTGAGAACTTTGAATTTTTATTAGATGCTCTATTGATTCCATTTACTTTTAATAAAGAAACTTTCATTTTTGGCATGCACAATGATAAAAATATATACTACACAACAGACAATCTTATATTAATCATTATGAAACAATACATTTATAGAGCAAGATGTTTACAGCAAACTTTATCTGTGTCAGCTTTAAAATCTATTATAAAAGATAATTATGTGACTCAAAAATATATTTGCGTTAGCAAGGGTAATGAGAATGTAGCAAAGTTTAATAATATATGGAAAAAATGGAATAAGCTGCTAGAAATAACACCCAACCCCTGACAGGACGAAAATAAGAAATTATCTATGATACTTTTCTAATTGATATTTTCATGAATGTTAATCAATTTGTTGTTTATGTAATTTCACTGTAACCTCAAGTTATACAAGTAATATAAAACGGCACAGTTTCTCTCTCTCTCTCTCTCTCTCTCTCTCTCTCTCTCTCTCTCTCTCTGTCTCTCTATGTGTGTGTGTGCATATGTGCGGCTGTGTGGGTGAGTATGTGCGGCTGTGTGGGCGAGTATGCGTGTGGAGTGGTAAAATAGGGTGTATGTCTATATATTTCATTATAGTTTTGTTTTTATACAAATATGTATAAATTATCAGCAGTAATATATGTAATTGGATCTGATAATTAATGAAGGTATTAGTGATAAAAACTGAGGATGTTGTTGGTGATCATGAAATTTAGGTCAGCAATGATAATGTTGATGATGATTTTATAATTGATGAGGATGATGATGTATTATTGTTGACAAGGACTGACTATAATGATAATGGCGTAGATGGATGAATTATATTTATCATCCTGATGATGATAGTTTTAAAATGATTAGGAATGCTGAGAATTAATTGTTGATATTTATGATGTAATCATTGCTTGATTGACGTGAATGATAATGATAGAAAAAGTTGATGATGAAACTTGTTGTTGATGATGATGATGATGATATGATGATGATGATGATGATGATGATGATGATGATATTATGATGATGATATAATGATGATGATGAATGTTGAATGTTGATTGATGAATATTATGATGTGATCAATGATTGATATTGATATGAATGATGAATGTTATACATTGTATGACAATGATGATGATGATGATGATAAAGATGACTGATGTCGATGGTTTTATGAATAGATATATATATATATAGATGCTAACGATGAAGATAAAGAATAGATGAAGATGATGTTTATTGTGATATTGGAAATGTATGATGGTGTTGATTGCTTTAATGCTGATGATTTATTTAGAAAAATAAAACAATTACAAAAAAAAAAAAAAAATCCGTGTTCATATCTAAATGTTTCTGACAAAATATATTCATACTGACAATGCTTCCTATTAATCCGTGCTCATATCTAAATGTTTCTGACAAATCGATATTCAAACTGACAATGTTTCCTATTAATCCCTGTTCATACTTACGTTTTTCTGACTAATCAATATTCAAACTCAAAAGTTTCCTATTAATCCGTGTTCATACTTAATTGTTTCCGATTTATCCCTGATCATATTAACCTTGTTTCCAACTTAGCCTTGTTCATTTACAAAATATCCGATTAATCCGAGTTCATTCTTAAAATATATCCCATTAATCCGCGTTCGTACTTATAACATATCCTATTAATTCCTGTTCATCTTTACAATATATTTGATTAATCAGTTTTCATGCTTGTACTTACAATATATCGGATTAGTCCGTGTTCGTATCTACAATACACATGACAATATATCCAATTATTTCGTGTTCATACTTACAAATTATCCGAATTATCCGTGTACATACTTACAATATATCAATGAGTCCGTGTACATACTTACAATATATCAATTAGTCCGTGTACATACTTACAATATATCAATTAGTTTCGTGTACATACTTACAATATATCAATTAGTCCGTGTTCATACTTACAATGTATCAATTAGTCCGTGTTCATACTTACAAATTATCCGAATTATCCGTGTACATACTTACAATATATCAATTAGTCCGTGTACATACTTACAATATATCAATTAGTCCGTGTACATACTTACAATATATCAATTAGTCCGTGTTCATACTTACAATTTATCCGAATAATCCGTGTTCATACTTACAATGTATCCGATTAATCTGTGTTTGTACTCACAATATACATGTATGCAATTAAACAGCGTTCATGCTAACAATTACAAAGTATCTGATTAATTCATTTTCATACCAGCAGCATTTCCATCAATGTCATGCTAATTCTTATAATACAAAGTCATATTTATACGTATAAAGTATCCGATTAATCTTCATTCTAATCTTTATCCATGTATACAATTTATCCGATTTAACCGTGCTTAACCTGTATATTTATTTTTTGAATATCGATATACGAATTTGAACAATTCGATATTCCATCAGAAATACAGTTTGATTGATATATCAGCAGGTGTGTTCATTGTCAATGATCATTTTCTAGAAAGAAAAAAAAATTCAATCGGTATTCCTATATACCGTTTTAACGACACTACATATCAGGTTTCTATAGCATGCATTATATATATGCATCCAACTGTACAATCGATCAATGTAGGAGAAGGGACAGATCTCGACCCTAACGGACCTGGGTAACTGCCCTCTTTCCATAACCAGTATACATCGGGTAATACTATCGGGAACATTTTCAGTTGTCAACCCTCTACAAAAACGATTACCCTTCCTTAGTAATGTCTCGGAGCTCTGCTTCTTTTTTTATGCAATAAAAATGTTTAAAAGATGTCTTAGAATTTCTAACGGTTTAAGTTATCAAGTAAGGTTTCGTTCCTTCTACGTTCTTCTCGCATGCAAATATTTATCAGCCAGTAATCATAAAAATCTAATCAACAAACAAACCGATTGTCTGTGGAATATGACAACACTGTAGTTTCCATATAACACGTTTATATGACAAAAGGAGTTCACGATCGATCAATACTAGGATGATAATGACACAACGCACAATGTGTATAGGCAGTTATATCAACCTAATATAAACCATGAAGGTGGATAAGCAGGGACGAAGTAATCAGCTTCACTGGAGCTTACTTTTTATAATTTCTGCGTAAGAGTATCCTATTTCCAAATCAACCATATGACTAGTTCTTCGTTTGTTTTAAAATTATATCCTAATCCAAAAGAACTGTTGAACTGGACAATTCAAATTGGCTTTATGACATCAATGTATTTATTTCATGGAAACAAAGAATGTTCTGGTGTCAAAAATGTGTTGTAGTTCATGTTCTGCAACCTGAAAACAAAATACATATAGTCCAAATAGTTCGAATTATAGCTAACACATAGGGCAGGAAGTAAAGACAATAAGTTTGTAGAGGGAATGCAGAGCACGACGTACGATGCGTATGGCATATATTGGTAGGCAAGCGTTTGTCAACTGTACAATCTTAATTGTAAATGTACATTGTAATACATGTTATATCATATACCATGGGTATTTAGGTATTTATTTAAATAATTCTTTTTGTGTGGAACTTTTGTTTTTATTATTATTTTCTGTGTTTGTACCAAACGTTGCACGTATCATTCACGAAATACATTTTGGAAAGTAGGTTTCATTATTATTTATTTCATTATGATACAAGTTTGACGCGCAGTCATTAAATCACTCAATGTTGTAGTGTACTAAGTCCCCTATCTGTTTGTTTAAACTACAAGTTAGCTGTAACTACAGGAAAGGTCAACAGCCAAAACGTAGGAAAGTAAAAGCGTTCTTTCAGTGTACGGCATAAGTTCGTAAAATGTATCTACTTGTAACTTGTTACCTTAGACGTTATGCTTTGGAAACTATTGGCATACATGGGTATATCAGCCTGCATTTTTTAGTCTGATCTCGTCTAGCTTTAAAAACACAATGTACAAAATATAAATACCTTCGTCCATTGTATCGTCATGAAAAGATTAGAGAATATTACATAATGTTGAAAATCGCATTAAAAGACACATATTCTCGCGGGAAGGACTGTACAATTCACATACGGGACTACAATCTGCATCAATGGACTAAATATATGTGTTGCAACCAACATCAATATGTACATGTATACTGTGTACAATATACAGTTTTCGACTAAACATACGTGTTGCCGTGGAAACGCAAAATTAGACTACAGACTGTTTACGTGGAGTAAACATATTGTAATGACTACAATCTTTGTGTTGCCAACAAGATAACTGTACATTTGTACGATCTACAGTCTTGGACAGTACTTGTAGCCATGGGAATCGCTGCACTGTGTGGAGTGACTATATACTTTGTTAAATATCAAGATTAGCTCATCCGTGTTACTTTGAGAATCACCGTACGATCTGCAAATGTGGACTAAAAATACGAGTTGCCTCGGAAAAGACTGTACACTTTGTACAATCGACAGACTACAACATATGTGATGCCACAGAAATAAATGTACATCTGTTGCAGGCTACATTCTTTGTCTTTATCATACGGGTTGCAATGGGAATTACTTACAACATCATTCTACGAGGGCTAAAACATATTTGTTGTAGCTATATTATATTTGTTCTATATTCGTGGTAACATATATGTTACCGTAGGAATAAGTGTACAATATATATCCGTGAATTAAAATTTATCAGGGGCTGCAGTAAACGTTGTCTCCGCCATCACATATCTTATACCGTATCTACTGACGACATATTTCCGGTAGATAGTTAAATCGCTGACGACACAGCAGATGGATGGAGTCTTGGAGACTCCTGAAACGACCTCCCACAGGTGTCGTTAGAGCTTTATCTACCATTAAACTCCCTGGCACTTGGGCTTCAGTAGTGATTCCTGTAGTCATCATAACGAACTCGTTGTCGTCTCTCTCGTAATAAGCCTCTTTATACTGAACTGAAAATAAATAAGAAATGTCAGAATAACATGATAAAGATGTACAACTGTGCGACAAGATTTGCGCGGCCGTCGTTACTCCACTGAATCATGTTTCATCGTTTGGCGTATGCAAAATCTCTCTCATCACCATGTATCTGTGCAGACAAATGTCGAAAGGTAGGTTTCCTTTTCATGTACATGTACCTACTAAATCGACACTTTTATAAATTTATGATTGTACACATGCTTCTCATTCCTTTCCATTGATACAGTGTTAAGGAGCAGACTTCCATTTGTGTTGATCAATCATATGTTACATGTAGTGTCCTGTAAAAAAACAGGATACCGTGGTGCGGGATCAACATCCTCGTCGCCATTGCAGTTTACTACCTGTACAACACACGTGTATACAAACTTATTATTGTGTGTGTCAAAATCAATCCCATTCATATAAATTAAGTAGGTATGTATGACTCTAATAGCAGGCGAATCGGTAAATCGTTTGTAACATATCTTCATATTGTATCTTTTTTTCCATGTAGATATCCAATATAAAAGATATAATCAATACGTGGCGTTGATAATATATGTAAATTTGTGTTGTTTTTCTATTTAATCCTCCTGGATCAAAACATTGTTGAATATAAAAGCTAGTTTATTCCGAAACAATACCATGATGCATTGCTTGTCCTAAATGAGTAGACTTCTCTTGCATTTGACCGATATTTCATTTGGATGAAATTAGCAAACCAGGTTGGATGCAAAAACTGTACAATGTACAAAATACACCAATATGTTCCAAAGGTTTTCTTCGTGAAATAAACAATGCATGTATCGCCACAATATGTGATTATCGTTTGATCTGTGTTTTACTAAGACCAGTTACAGATTAGCTTGTCATTTGTCATAAAACGTTCTTGACTTCCTACAGGAAGAGCACTGAGGTATCTGTACTGTAATTGAGTGCATGCACTATTACACACGAAATCAGACGTCTATTTATATTTGTTTACCTCATGCCGTTTCTGCCTAGTGTAATTATTTATTCAACATTTTTGAATACCGAGTTATTTATTTAACCATGATACAATTGTGTTCAATAATATTACCAATCTTCAAAAACAATCCCTCATACACCATACATTTCCTCACTTTCGACTTTGGATTTATGATTACCAACTAAAAGGTAACACATTCGCCACGATTATTCAAATGTAGGTTAGAGTTCACTAGTAGTTTGGGGATTTGTTTGTCGAACAGGAATACAACAAAATTCAGAACATCTGATATCCTTTAACTGCTTTAGTACGGCGGAACCTTCTAATCAAAAGCGTGACAGATTTACAAACAAACTACTTCAAGGCACCTCATTGGTACGTTCGGCGGAACCTTCTGATCGTAAGCGTGACAGATTTACAGGCAAACTACTCCAAGGCACCTCATTAGTACGTTCGGCGGAACCTTCTGATCATCAGCGTGACAGATTTACAAACAAACTACTTCACGCCACCTCATTGGTACGTTCGGCGGAACCTTCTGATCGTAAGCGTGACGGATTTATAAACAATCTACTTCAAGGCACCTCATTGGTACGTTCGGCGGAACCTGCTGATCATCAACGTGACAGATTTACAAACAAACTCCTTCAAGGCACCTCATTGGTACGTTCGGCGGAACCTTCTGATCGTAAGCGTGACGGATTTATAAACAAATTACTTCAAGGCACCTCATTGGTACGTTCGGTGGAACCTTCTGATCATCAGCGTGACAGATTCACAAACAAACTACTTCAAGGCACCTCATTGGTACGTTCGGCGGAATCTTCTGATCGTAAGCGTGACGGATTTATAAACAAATTACTTCAAGGCACCTCATTGGTACGTTCGGTGGAACCTTCTGATCGTAAGCGTGACGGATTTATAAACAAACTACTTCAAGGCACCTCATTGGTACGTTCGGCGGAACCTTCTGATCGTAAGCGTGACATATATACAAACAAACTTCTTCCAGGCACCTCATTGGTACGTTCGGCGGAACCGTCTGATCATTAGCGTGACAGGCCTAGAATAGATCTAAAGGTGGAATGTGTACTCTGTTTGTTTGTTCGTCACCCAACCTAATATCAGGTATTAAATTGTGTTCCAAAATTAAATGCGTGTATTCGCACTCGTCAAAGGAAACCAGTCGCATGGCTAATTTTGTTACATTTGGAAAAAAAGGAAGACTTTTGAAAGAGCATTGCACGTGTATTGTTTGAGCATGCTCATGTACAGATTCACTCCTGTACACCAATAGATATATCGTTACATACATATAGTAGACGTTCTAGAATCATTTTTTTTTTGTATTAGGAAAGACACATTCCATGCGTTAATGCTGTAGTGTTGTAGTTTATTACAACTGTACATGCAGATAGTTGTTACAGTAATTGATTAATATGAACAGCAGATGTACAATGTACCTAACACAATTAAGTGGATGACTGACGATACAGTCAACAGTCGCGTAAACATGTAAACAACAGCATATAATTTACGGGCCCGTACCTAATACATGAGGCCGTCCTGCACTATTTGGAGCTCCAGGCTGAGTTCGACGGCCATGGACTATGTTTAGTCTGTTGGCCTTCCGTATGATTGAAAGCGAGGCCGGCGCGTCTGACCCGCGAGAATCTCCCGGGAAGGCTGCTCATCAGTTATTCTCACACCCATCTATATGTAATGTTACACTCAATGGCTCGTTCTCATTAAGGAACGTTTAACGGAAGTCCTGTCTGCCTAATAGACAATGTTATACTGAAAACTGGCTATTTCAAAAACAACGCAGTGCTGTGATACATTTTACAGAAATATTTTAGGTTTTGGAAAAAAATATGATCACATTTATCTATGTCTTGCAAGAGGTCCATAGCAATTGAAACATTTTAATTTGAAATATGTCTAAATAGATTTACTAGGTGGTGCAATATTTCACTAAAAAGTAAAAAGTTGAGTAATACATTGAAACATTAATATCATGCATATAATTGCCTTCTGAGAATGATCATATATTAATGAATTGCAATACAAATATATTGCCTTAAATTTATTTTTAATTTATTGCAATGCATTATATGTTTCCTTCCAAAATGTATTTTAAAATATTGCAGTCCAAATTCTATTGTATAACAATGTACATATGCATTACCTCGCAAAAGTAACTGGTGAATTTTGTTGTGCAGTCGTGATAAAATACACTTACACTAGATGCAAGATACAAGATACAAGAAACTGTATTTAACGTCGAATATATCGAACAGAGAAACATTAGCGCTGTAGCGCTATTTTTGCGACAAACATGATAAAAAGCAAACAGAAAACGATAAACAAGCTATACACTATCACAGAAAGCTAGCACATAATCAGCGAGTAAAACACAGAATAACATAGTAGCATATGATTAGATATCACAAGCACTAAATTTAAAGTACTCTACTTAAAATGATGTAATGAGATAATAGTGAACACCTGTATATCACACAGGTGTTGCTATATAATAGGAGGGTTAAAACACTACAAGTGTAATGTACATACATGCTAATATAGCAAAAGAGTAAAAATTGACATAATATACACTAATAAAGTGCAAATTAAAATAAGACGACAAGGTCTGGTAAGTAAAGAGATATTGAGCTATAATGATGATTAGAAGAGTGAGGTAGAAACTGTGCTGCCAGTTATTAGTATATAAAGGTGCTATGCAAAGCAGAAGTTAAGCTAAATAGACAGGTAAAAAAAGTAAATAAATAAATAAATAAATAAAGCAGTAAACTAGTAATAAAGACTAAAACACTGAAAAACACTAAAACTCTAAACACAGGTTCAGATACAACATGATAAAATAGGGCCATCCCAGGAGTGCAGCAGTCTGGCAAACTCTGGATAACTATCCACCTTCCTAAAATGGTTTGACAGATTGTTCCGTACCCGGGCGGCCTCGTAGCCAAAATACTTCAGTCCATACCTAGTTGTTCTTAGTCTTGGTAGCGTCAGCTGCCTTTCATTACTGAGGTTATAAAGAGACGAGTTCATGGTTAAAAGATTGCATAAATAATCCGGAGCTACATTGGTAATACTTTAAAAACTTCACAAGCCATGGTTTTCATTCTGTTTTCTCTAAAAGTTCTGAAACTGGCGTTGTTAAGTCGTCCTTAATAAAACGAATGGCTGTTTCTTGTATCTTTTCCATCTTCCTTGTGGAATTTAAACTGAAGAAATACCATGCCAGGGGACAGTAATTAAAATTTGATAATCAAAATATTCCCCTGCTTGCTTAAATTGCAGCCATATGCATTCTATTCCGTTTTAACACACATACCTGTTTAGATGCTTTCTTGCAAATGTTTGACACATGAAAGTCAAACTTTAAGTTAAAATCAATAACTACACCCAAAAGTTTACCAACATCCTACAACATGGTCTTTAATAGTATAGGAAGATATCATATTATGTTTTTTTCCCAATGGATAATATAGCCTGAAATTTGTCAGGATTGGCCTTCATACCATTATCCTCGAACCACTTGATTAAAATATTACTCTCCCCTTCAAGTGTATTCCTTAATTGAATAGGGTCAGAGTCAGTGCGACAGTGAGTTATCATCTGTATAATTATAGAGGGTACCATTTTGAACATAAAAAATAATGTAATTTATAAAAATATTAAAAATTAAAGGTCCTAAAATAGATCCCTGAGTCCCCCCTTCACCGATTGCTCTCAGTCAGAGACATTGGACCCCAAACTAGTCCGCTAAAATCTGCCCCCGCGATAGCTACTGATGTGACCCACTGTAGCCTCGTCCATCCCTATTCTAAGCAGTCAGCTTCTCGAGCAGCAGCCCGTGAGGAATACAGTCGAAGGCCTTGGAGAGATCCATGAGGATAGCACCTCCACACTTGTTCTCATTTAAGGCCCTTCGTCAATTCTCAAGGAGAAGCAGCAGGGTAGACTTGGCATCCATATCCCCTCCTGAAAGCAGCAATAAAAGGATTAAATATAAAAGTTGTTTAATATGATCATACATTTTTGAAGTAGATGGTAAAATAATGACAGGTCTGTAATTCAGTTTGTCAAGTGGATCCTTCTTTTTTTTAAATTGGATCAACCTGTGTCAGCTTTAAATTATTAGGAAAAGACTTGGTCTCAAGGTAATGATTAATTAACGTGGCAAGTAGAGCTTAAGGAAGAATAACCTGCGTTGAGAACCTTAACAGGAAAACCATCAAATCCTACAGACTTTTTACCATCAAGCTTACTGATAATCTTTGATACACTTTCTGCATCAACTGGTTGAAACCTGTAGGAGCTTTCACCCGGTACATCAGATTTAATAGTGCAGATGCTACTGTGGGTTTCTAGAGCTTGGTTATCCAGGGTGTTTCCATCAGCAACATGTACAAAGTAATCATTAAAAATATCACAAACCTCTTTCTGGTTTGAAATAACCTGGTCCTTTTCGAAGAGAACTGTAGAAACACAGCTTGATTTGACTTTTTTATATAGAAAAAGCTTCACTGAGGGCCAGAAATCATTAGACTTGGCATCACCTGCACGTCTCTCGAAAAAGTATTTTTTTTATAGACTGCCTCCACAACTTAACCACTATTTTTTCTGTTTCCGGTACTAAGCCCAGTTTGCATTACTTCTACATGCATTGCATTTATTTAATAACATCCGTTTTCTAAAAGCTGCTAACGCAGTAAATCTTCGTGTGCCCAATAAATATCATCCAAGTCATCAAAGATGAAAGATACATGAAAAGGTGTAAAAGATAAATCACTGTTAAAAGAACTGTCATTGAATTATTTTTAAACTTCTGAATTGGACCTTGTGTTGTTTGACCTTCGGTACTGCACCCTTAATCATAGTTCGGATTATGTTGTACCAATCGCTCGTACCACAGCTAAACATACAAGTATAAAAACAAGCATTTGTACTATTAGTAGGAATAACATCAACAAGAGAAGGCGTGCAGTCTTTTACAAAGCATGCTGCAGTTTTCACAAGATTCGTAAGGTCAAAAATATCAATTTTAGGTCTACCTCTAGAGGGTTGCAGTACAGCACAATTTTAATCTCCTAAAATCAAGAATTTTTCAAACTTGATGGAGATTTTGTCGAGACCTAATGTCAATAAAAACATCATCCTTAACAGACGGGGTTTGTAGGAACCTATAATTGCCCATTATCTGTTCATCACAGTACATTCAATAACAAGGGACTCCGTATCACTGAATTCAAGGTCAGCCCTGTGTCGATCTGGTAAATCAGTCCGTACATAAGCCAGAAGCCAACCTCCATGAGCAACCTCCGAAAGGATCTGTATCCCGTGATGTCAAAGCTGTTTTGTAAGAAAGTATCATCTAGTATGGTCTCTCCTATAAACAGCAAATCACACAGACAGTCGTTTAAAATACCTGGTATGTCCACGAAATTGTCGGAGGATGTTAATGTTCAGATAACAGACGATAATGTTGTCTTCGCAACGTTTTCTTATGTATCGCAGCTCGTGGTAGATGTCAGGCGTCTCGAGATCATTGTTTACATCTGTCGGGTTTCCGGATGTGTGCAAAGGGAGATTACTCTCATCTACACTCGTAATGTGCATTGGGTTAGTATCGATAGATGAAGTGTCAAACACATCACTTGTCATGGAAATATCAAGAATGAATCTGGAAACTGGGGAAGTGTACACTTCAGGCAGTTCCAGTCACTACTAGAGTGTCCCAGGCAAATGTAGTCGGAAACAGTCATGTTATATACTCCTTGTGGTGCCAAAGCGAGCAACCATCGCAAAGAATCCCTTGCTGGTTAGACCAGACTGGCTTGGAACACACGCCACAGGAGTATTTAGTTGGACCGGGATTTATCTCCGTACAATAAAAGAGTCATTTTGAACCAAGAAGAACATTTGGATCTGCTCGATGGTCGGGGGGTCCAATTCCCTTTGTTCGATATGGCGGGAGTGGCACTAGATTTTGCAATCTTTTATAAAGGTAATCTGACGCTATCAAAGCCACGACTTTCCCAATTTTCACTTAAAATGTAATCATTGATAATATATTCGTCGTTGGTTAAGACAATTTGCACAGGGTAAAAACGTAAAAATATTATAAAAACTATCAGAGCTGTCACCTGCGATTGCGCACTGATCGCCATCTTAGTCATTGAAAGACGGCGCATTTACACTGCGTATATTACGGAGATATGTATTCAAGGAGAATAACAACAAACGCCGACGATGATTTGTCGGTAGAGATGAGACATTCATCCGATCGTAAAGGTTTTATATGTAATAAAAGTCTTCATCATAAACTTATTCACTGGCGTCCCTTAATGTCAAACATCCATTTTACTCTGCACAATAAACCTTTATTGTAAGATAGCCAATTCATCTGAACAATAACGACAACAAACGGACTGGTACTGTTCGTTCAGTTTATTCAAATGTACGTCAGCTAAATGTGGGCATTATTATTACGTTCCTATGTGTGCGTGTTGACAACCAAGATATTATTTTATTTATCGCTGACATTTTGTCAAGATGAGATCAAAATCGTAACCTCGTTCTCAATATCCAGAGGGGAGATAAATATCCATATTAGTTCAAATATATTTGATTATTGCTGCATGTATCCACAATTTCACTGTCTTATATCAAAACATGCAAAATTTCTCAGCTGCTCCTTCAGCGCAGTATTTTCAAAGATACTGCATTCATTAGCGCAAGGACAATACACACATACATTATGCATATTAGGAATAGCTATTGATAGATAAAATGACAAGATACCTAGTGCAATACTGGATATCTTTGAGCATAATTAAATTGTGCTTTTCAAATTTAACAATCTATTAAAAACAATTAAGCTACCGGTATAATTTTCCTTAAACCTGCTACGAGTTGGTCAACTTTTTTGTTAACCCCAATTGCATCTAGGTAAAACCCAGGCCCCGATTGCTCTAAGTTGGTTAGAGTTGATAAGTAAGTTGGGAAATCTCCAAACAAATCAGATTTCACTGCTATAGCTTTGTTGAGACAAATCAGATTGATGTGTTTTGACGAGTAATTGTTCTTTAAAAATCCTTGTTTCTTATGGCAACAATTAAAATTTTCCACTAACCATCGATATGTATAGCTCACCATGATGTATCCTCGGACGACCGATGAAAACAACGTTCAATTGACAAACCCTGATCGAAAAGTGTGATCAACTGTGAAACATCTAAATGTTACAAGTGTATATAGCTGGCAAATCACTAAAAACACCGTACTAAACAATCCCTACTCTAATCTACGGGTACCGTGATAGTGGATGTATGATTTTCAATATAACTGTTACATGGCCATATCATACCTATTGCAAATAACCTCTAGGTCTTATAAACATATCGGCGATATGAACATTCGAAAAAAAACTTTGACTTTGGTCCAAATTTTACACATCCGGACTTTTTATTTCCCCCATTCCAGCAACGGTTAATATAACTAGAGATTTAGTGTAAGTCGAACTCGACAATAACGTTACAAAGGCAAAACAAATAAACATGGCATGTACAAATACCTATATATAGATAGTATAATCAACTGCCTTCTAGTACTTCCATCTTCTCACCTGTTCTTGAAAGTTATATGAACATTGTGTTCTTCTTTTATCAAGTGATACCCTTTCCTCAACTGTACAATACATAATGTAATAGTTCATACAGGTACGTTGTCCTTTCCTTCTCCGTGCATGGAACGATTTATATTGCCCTTTCATGCTCTACAAAAAAAAATATGTATATGCATTGCCTTTTCATATACGTCATAAAAGTGCATTGCTCTTTACTGCAAGGTACAATGCACTTGGCCCCTTCTAGTGTTATACAAATACATTGTCTTACCCTGATCCATACATACACAATTTACATAGCCCCTCGTGTGCTATACTTATACATTTTCTTACCCCTTCTGTACGTATACAATGTACATGGCCCCTCCTGTGCTATACATATACATTGACTAACCCAGTTCCATTTGTATACAATTAATATTGTCCCTCCTTTGCTATACATATACGTTGTCTTATCCTCTTCCATTCGTGTACAATGTACATGGCCCCTTCCTGTGCTATCATATACATAGTCTAACTCTGTTCCATTCGTATACAATGTGCATTGACCCCTTTGTGTTATACATATACATTGTCTGACCATGTTCCATACGTATACAATGTAGATGGCCGCTCCTGTGTAATACACATACATTCTCTTACCCTGTTACATACGTATACAATGTACATTGGACTTTATGTGCTATGCATATACATTTTCTTACCCTGTTCCATTCGTATACAATATACATTGCCCCTCCTGTGCTATACATATACATCGTCTTACCCAGTTCCATTCTTATACAATGTACAATGCACATTGCCCCTCCTGTGCTATACATATACATTGTGTTGTCATGGTCTGTATGTATACAACGTAAATTGCCACTCCTTTGCTATACATATGCATTGTCTTATCCTGTTCCATTCGTATACAATGTACATTGCACCGCCTGTGCTATACATATACATAGTCTTTCCCTGTTCATTTCGTATACAATGTACATAACCACTCCTCTGCTATACATATGCATATTTTTACTCTGTTCCATATATACATAGTATTACCCTATTTCATTCGTATAAAATGTGCATTGCCCGTCCTGTGCTATACATATACATAATCTTACCCAGTTCCATTCGTAGACAATGTATATTGCCCCTCCTGTGCTATGCATTTACATAGACTTACCCTATTCCATTCGTACACATTGTACATTTCCCCTCCTCTGCTATACATATACATTGTCTTACACTGATCCATACGTGTATAATGTAAATTGCCCCTTCCTTTGATAACCAGATACATTGTCTTACCCTGTTCCATTCGTATACAATGTACATTGCCTCTCATGTGCTATTCATATATATTGTCTTACACTGTTCCAATCGTATATAATATTCATTGCCACTTCTTTGATTTACACACATATTGTATTATCCTTTTCTGTACATATACATATTCTAACACTGTTCCATGCGTATACAATGTCCATGGCCCCTCCTTTGCTATAAATATACAAATTGTCTTACCCAGTTCCATTGGAACACTAGCGCACCATGTTAAATATGTTGGTAAGCTAATGCATGTTATACACCAATGCATGTCAAAAATATGACAACCAATACTGATATTTACATTTTATGTTAATCAACTTACAGTTCACACAGAAATAAAAACATAATGTTCGTCTGAACACGTTTCAACGTCAGGGTAAATCCAGACAGAAACAGTCACCAGTTGACAGTGGAGCAGTGCAATATCTAACGGTACTGTTATGACGTCATAAGCGTAGCGACGTCACAATGGCCCAATGTATGTTATACGGAAATATTTACATTCTGTATGCTTAGACCCATTGACAAAAATTACATTCATAAATGCATAACACAGGTGTTCATAGAATCTCAGCACGTGGGAACTGATAGTAACCTGATCACACTGCGTAGTAATACACTACAAAAACTACTCACTCGGAACGACCGACCTAGATGCTTAATTCTTACATCTTAAAATATTATTGAACTGTGCTTTGTGAAATATCCACGTATTCACGTGTCCTGTGCTACAAATAAACATTGAATATGGAACTACATTTTGTTGTGTTATTGTTGTTGACGGTTGCTAAGATCTCTCACGATAGTGTCACATTTCCCCGCGAAAAAACACTGTTCTCGCCACTGCGTTGCACCCGTGTATAAGCAGGAACAAACCCTGTTTATTTGTTTTATTCGTTGTTATATCGATCCACTGAAAGGATTCGTCAATGTAAATATAAGGAATGATATTTATTTTTTCAACATTTATGAGGTCATAACAACAATGGGTTTTTGGACATATTTTACATGAATCGCTAACGCGATTCATTCAATATGTCCAATAACCCATTGTTGTTATGACCTCATAAATGTTGAAAAAATAAAAATCATTCATTAAATAAAATACATTGGGCCCAGTAGAAACATCTAGGCTCTGTGCAATGGAACTGCAAATATATACGTAAACAATGTACGTTGCCCCTTCCTGTGATTAAACGATACATTGTCTTACCCTGTTCCATTCGTATACAATGTACTTTTCCCACCCCCCTATGCTATAAATATACATGGTCTTACCCTGTTCCATACGTATACACTATACATGGCCACTCCAATGCTATACATATACATTGTGTTTTCCTTTTTTTCTAAACATTTTCTTCAGGTTGGTAAGTATGGATTATGAGAAGTTCTTTTCACACAACCAATAAATAATGTTTATGTGACGTTTCGATGACTAGTACGATATGTATACTGTCACCTTAATCAGACAAATGACCAATAAAGCATATGCACACAAATGTGTAAAATGTGTACGAGTTGTCCATAAAATCGATGTCGATTTTGGCTACGCTGGAAACGTATGTACAATAGTTGTTATATATGTACCGAAATGACTCAATTCAGCTACGCTTTGTTAACACTTGGTCATGGATGTGCGATAGCTTTGAGCCCCCTCGTCTCAATTTAGAACTGGCCCACTGCGGCGTATCCAGATTGCTTCCTTTATCTGCCGCTTGAACAGATTGCTCTGCCTGTCCAAATTGCCACTTCTGTGTTATGCATATACATTGTCTTACCCTGTATATTACGTATACAATTTACATGACCAATCCTGTTTTATACATATACATTGTCTTACACTGTTCCATTCAAATACAATGTCAATTGCCCCTCTTGTGCTATATATATACATTATCTCACCTTGTCTCATACGTATTCAATGTACATTGCCCCTCCTGTGCTATACATATACATTATCTTACCCTGTTCCATACGTTTACAATGTACATTGCCCGTCCTGTCCTGTACATATGCATAGTCTTACAGTGGTCCATTCGTTTACAATGTACATGGCCACTCCAATGCTATTCATATACATAGTTTTACCCTGTTCCATACGTATATAGTGAACATGATCACTCCGATGCTAATCATTTTCTTACGCTATTCCATTCGTATACAATGTACCTGGCCCCTCCTGTGCTATATATATACATTGTCTTACCCTGTTATATACGTATACAATGTACATGGCCCCTCCTGTGCTATACATATACATAGTCTTACCCTGTTTCATTCATATAGAATGTACACAGCCTTTCCTGTGCTATACATATACATTGTCTTACCAAGTTCCATACGTATACAAGGTACACTGCACTCTTGTGGTAAACATATAAATTGGTTTACACTGTTCCATTCGTATACATTGTGCATGGTAACTCCTGTGCTATACATATTTAAAGTCTTACCCTGTTTCATTCGTATACAATGTATATTGCCCCTCCTATACTTTACATAAACAATGTCTTACCCAGTTCCATACATATACAATGTACATTGCCCATGCTGTGCTATACATACACATTGTCTTACCAAGTTCCATACATATAAAATGTACATTGCCCCTCCTGTGCTATACATACACATGGTCTTACCCTGTTCTATACGTATATAATGTACACTGCCCCTCCTGTGGTACATATATACATTTTCTTACCCTGTTCCAATCGTATACAATGTACACGGCCCCTCCTGTGCTATAGATATACATTGTCTTATCCTGTTCCAATCGTATACAATGTACATTGCCCCTTCCTGTGATATCCAGATACATTGTCTTACCCTGTTCCATTCGTATAAAATGTACATTGCTCCTCCTGTGCTATACATATACATTACCTTACCCTGTTCCATACGTATACAATGTACTTGGCCCTCTTTTGGTATAGATATACATTTTCTTACCCTGTTCCATACGTATACAATGTACATTTTCCCTCCTGTGCTACACATATACATTGTCTTACCCTGTTCCACACGTTTACAATGTACATTGCCCCTCCTGTGCTTTACATATACATTGTATCATCATGTTATGTACGTATACGATGTACACGGCCCCTCCTTTGCTATACATTTACATTGTCTTACCATGTTTTATACGTATACAATGTACATGGCAACTCCTAAGCTAAACATATACATTGTTTTACCTTGTTCCATACATATACGATGTACACGGCCCCTCCTTTGCTATACATTTACATTGCCTTACCCTGTTCCATTCGTATACAATGTACATTGCCCTCCTGTGTTTTACATATACATTATCTTACCCTGTATAATACGTTTATAATGTACATTGCCCCTCATGTGCTATGCATATACATTGTTTTACCCTGTTCAATACGTATCCTATGTACATTTCCTCTCCTGTGCTATACATATACATTGTCTTACACTTCTCCATTTGTATACAATATTCATTGTCCCTCCTGTGTGTCACATATGCATTGTCTTACCCTGTTTCACACGTTTAAAATGTACATTGCCACCTCTGTGATTTACAATATATTGTATTATCATGCTCTGTACGTATACATTGTCTCACCCTCTCTATACGTATACAATGTGCATTGCCCTTCCTATGGTATGCATATGCATAGTCTTACCCTGTTCCTTTCGTATACAATGTACATTGCCCCTCCTGTGCTATATATATACATTATCTTACCCTGTTCCATACGTATACAATGTATATGGCCACTCCTGTGTTATACATATTTTTTTTTTCCCTTTTTCCATACGTATACAATGTGCATTGCCCTTCCCATGGTATGCATATACAGATAATCTTACATTGTTCCATTCGTTTACAATGTACATTGACACTCCTGTATTATGCATATACATTGTCCTACTCTGTTTCATTCGTATACACTGTACATTGTACGATCTCATTTCACATGATGTTGTCTCTCTCTTTACTAACACACCCATTGACGACGCACTTAGAATCATTCGGAAACGCTTAGAAATAGATAGATCCTGGTGCATGGATTTGCTGGAGTTTGTGCTCACAACAACATATTTTAGTTTCCGAAACAACATCTATCAACAACGCTTCGGCACTGCTTTGGGTAGTCCAGTGTCTCCCATCGTTGCCAATTTGTTCATGGAACATCTGGAGCAAGAAGCAATAGCCACTGCCCCCATAGAATGCAAGCCTAGCTTATGTAAACGTTATGTTGACGACAAACTTGAGATAATCAAGAAGGGGTCACAGAAAGATTTGACCACACATATCAACACTACAGATGCCACAAACAACATCAACTTTACATGTGAGGAAGAAACCAATGGCACAATCTACTTGTAAAGAAAGAAAGACGGAACTGTGAAGGTATTGGTCTATAGAAAAAAGACTCATACGGACCAATACCTGAACTTCAAATCTCACCATCCTTTACACAAGAAGTTAAGCGTCATACGCACATTGCTCAACAGATGTGAAACAATAGTCACAGAACAACAGGACAAAACACAAGAGCAGAATCATATCGCTAGGGCAATGAGAACATGTGCATATCCAGAATGGACTCTAAAACGGGTACAAAAACCAGTGTCAAAGTAAGGAGAAGAACAAGAAAAGGCCAATCAAGGAAAAGAACGAAACCAAAGGTCAAATGGTTATCCCGTATATAAAGGGTATATCCGAAACCATCAAGAGGATATATCGCGGTCATGGCATAGCAACAGCCATGAAGCCCCGCAAGACGCTTCTTAATATCCTAGTACACCCTAAGGATAAAACACCTAAAGAAAACTTCACAGAATGCGTATACAAAATCGAATGCAAAAACTGCGACGCGTCGTATATTGGAGAGACTGGAAGGCGATTTGGGGTCGGCCTTGGTGAACACCGGAAAGATATAGAAACCCAAGAAGGTAGAAAACTCACCAGATCTGAAAGAAAACAGTCGGAGTCCCAGATAAATAAATCGGCAATCACAGACAATGCCACATGTTTGCAAAACCATGTGATTGACTGGGATAACTCCAAAATTTTGGGCAGAGAAAGTAATCTGTTCAAGCGGCAGAAAAAGGAAGCCATCTGGATACGCCGCAGTGGGCCAGTTCTAACTTGAGACGAGGTGGCTCAAAGACTATCGCACATCTATGACCAAGTGTTAACAAAGCGTAGCTGAATTGAGTCATTTCGGTACATATATAACAACTATTGTACATACATTTCCAGCGTAGCCAAAATCGACATCGATTGTATGGACAACTCGTACACATTTTACACCTTTGTGTGCACACGCTTCATTGGTCATTTGTCTGATGAGAGTGACAGTGTACATATCGTACTAGTCATCGAAACGTTACATAGAAAAATGTTATTGGTTGTGTGAAAAGAACTTTTGTACGTTTACAATGTTATAATATCATTAACTTACCCTGTGCTATTCGAATACAATGTACATTGCCCCTCCTGTGCTATACATATATATATTATCACCCTGTCTCATACGTATACACTGTTCATTGACCCTCCTGTGCTATACATATACATTGTCTTACCCTGTTACATACGAAAACAATATACATTGTCTTACCCTGTTCCATACGTCAACAATTTACATGGCGACTTAAATGCTCTACATATACATTGTCTTACACTGTTCCATTCGAATACAATGTACATTGCCCCTCCTGTGCTATACATATATATTTTATCACCCTGTCTCATACGTATACACTGTTCATTGACCCTCCTGTGCTATACATATACATTGTCTTACCCTGTTACATACGAAAACAATATACATTGTCTTACCCTGTTCCATACGTCAACAATTTACATGGCGACTTAAATGCTCTACATATACATTGTCTTACACTGTTCCATTCGAATACAATGTACATTGCCCCTCCTGTGCTATACATGTACTTTGTCTTATCCTGTTCCATTCGTACACAATGTGCATTGCCCCTCCTGTGCTATACATATACATTGTTTTAACCTGTGTAATACGTATCCAATATATACAGCCCCTCCTGTGCTATGCATATCCATAGTCATACCCTGGATAATATGTAAACAATGTACACTGCCCCTCATGCGTAATGCACTTACTAATAAATACGTTTTGTTTTTTTTGTATATGCGATACGACACAATTGCTCTAAACCATATCAATCCACGCCGTATCACACCCCAAAACCCGTATCAGCCCCCGCCGTATCACACCCCAAAACCCGTACCAGCCCGAAAAACTAAAATACACCCCTTTTGGAAAATAAATCGTTTTTTAATATTTCAAAAAAAATCAAAAATAAAATCATAAGATAGTAGTTTTTATTAGTAAGTATGTAACAAACAGAATAAAACACACCTTTTTATACATCACACCCAGTATCAATCCTCGACCAATATCAGCCCTCGGGCCTTCGTCCCTTGGGCTGATATTGCAGTATCGGGTTGATACTGGGTGTGATATTGAAAAAGGCATGTATTATTCTATATATATAGTCTTACCTGTTCCATTCGTATATAATGTAAATTGGCCTTCCTGTGCTATACATATGCATTGTCTGACCCTTTTCCATTCGAATACAATGTAAATTACCCCTTCTATGCTATACATATACAAATTGTCTTACCCGGTATAATACGTATACAATGTACACTGCCCCTCCTATGCTATACATATACATAGTCTTACTCTGTGCCATTCGTATATAATGCATATTGTCCCTCCTGTGCTACACATATACATTGTCTTACCCTGTTCCACACGTTTACAATGTACATTGCCCCTCCTGTGCTTTACATATACATTGTATCATCATGTTATGTACGTATTCAATGTACACGGCCCCTCCTTTGATATACATTTACATTGTCTTACCATGTTCTACACGTATACAATGTACATGGCAACTCCTGAGCTAAACATATACATTATCTTACCTTGTCCCATACGTATACAATGTACATGTCCCCTCCTGTGCTATGTTTGTACATTGTCTTATCCTGTTCCATACGTATACAATGTACATGACCCCTCCTGTGCTATATATGTACATTGTCTTACCCTGTTCTATACGTATAAAATGTGCATGGCCCCTCCTGTGCTATATATGTACATTTTCTTACCCTTTTCCATACGTATACAATGTACACGCCCCTCCTGTGCTATATATGTACATTGTCTTATCCTGTTCTATACGTATACAATGTACCCGACCCCTCCTGTGCTATGTTTGTACATTGTCTTACCCTGTTATATACGTATACAATGCGCATGTCCCCTCCTGTGCTATGTTTGTACATTGTCCTATCCTGTTCCATACGTATACAATGTACATGGCCCCTCCTGTGCTATGTATGTACATTGTCTTATCCTGTTCCATACTTATATAATGTACATAGCCCCTCCTGTGGTATATGTACATTGTCTTACCCTTTTCCATACGTATACAATGTACACGGCCCCTCCTGTGCTATATATGTTCATTTCCTTATCCTGTTCCATACGTATACAATGTACACGGCCCCTCCTGTGATATATGTACATTGTCTTATCCTGTTCCATACGTATACAATGTACCGGCCCCTCCTGTGCTATATGTACATTGTCTTACCCTGTTCTATACGTATACAATGTACATGGCCCCTCCTGTGCTATATATGTACATTGTCTTACCCTGTTCTATACGTATACAATGTACATGGCCCCTCCTGTGCTATATATGTACATTGTCTTACCCTGTTCCATACGTATACAATGTACATGGCCCCTCCTGTGCTATATATGTACATTGTCTTACCCTGTTCCATACGTATACAATGTACATGGCCCCTCCTGTGCTATATATGTACATTGTCTTACCCTGTTCCATACGTATACAATGTACATGGCCCCTCCTGTGCTATATATGTACATTGTCTTACCCTGTTCCATACGTATACAATGTACATGGCCCCTCCTGTGCTATATATGTACATTGTCTTACCCTGTTCCATACGTATACAATGTACATGGCCCCTCCTGTGCTATATATGTACATTGTCTTACCCTGTTCCATACGTATACAATGTACATGGCCCCTCCTGTGCTATATATGTACATTGTCTTACCCTGTTCCATACGTATACAATGTACATGGCCCCTCCTGTGCTATATATGTACATTGTCTTACCCTGTTCCATACGTATACAATGTACATGGCCCCTCCTGTGCTATATATGTACATTGTCTTACCCTGTTCCATACGTATACAATGTACACGGCCCCTCCTGTGCTATATATGTACATTGTCTTACCCTGTTCCATACGTATACAATGTACATGGCCCCTCCTGTGCTATATATGTACATTGTCTTACCCTGTTCCATACGTATACAATGTACATGGCCCCTCCTGTGCTATATATGTACATTGTCTTACCCTGTTCCATACGTATACAATGTACATGGCCCCTCCTGTGCTATATATGTACATTGTCTTACCCTGTTCCATACGTATACAATGTACATGGCCCCTCCTGTGCTATATATGTACATTGTCTTACCCTGTTCCATACGTATACAATGTACATGGCCCCTCCTGTGCTATATATGTACATTGTCTTACCCTGTTCCATACGTATACAATGTACATGGCCCCTCCTGTGCTATATATGTACATTGTCTTACCCTGTTCCATACGTATACAATGTACATGGCCCCTCCTGTGCTATATATGTACATTGTCTTACCCTGTTCCATACGTATACAATGTACATGGCCCCTCCTGTGCTATATATGTACATTGTCTTACCCTGTTCCATACGTATACAATGTACATGGCCCCTCCTGTGCTATATATGTACATTGTCTTACCCTGTTCCATACGTATACAATGTACATGGCCCCTCCTGTGCTATATATGTACATTGTCTTACCCTGTTCCATACGTATACAATGTACATGGCCCCTCCTGTGCTATATATGTACATTGTCTTACCCTGTTCCATACGTATACAATGTACATGGCCCCTCCTGTGCTATATATGTACATTGTCTTACCCTGTTCCATACGTATACAATGTACACGGCCCCTCCTGTGCTATATATGTACATTGTCTTACCCTGTTCCATACGTATACAATGTACATGGCCCCTCCTGTGCTATATATGTACATTGTCTTACCCTGTTCCATACGTATACAATGTACACGGCCCCTCCTGTGCTATATATGTACATTGTCTTACCCTGTTCCATACGTATACAATGTACACGGCCCCTCCTGTGCTATATATGTACATTGTCTTACCCTGTTCCATACGTATACAATGTACACGGCCCCTCCTGTGCTATATATGTACATTGTCTTACCCTGTTCCATACGTATACAATGTACACGGCCCCTCCTGTGCTATATATGTACATTGTCTTACCCTGTTCCATACGTATACAATGTACACGGCCCCTCCTGTGCTATATATGTACATTGTCTTACCCTGTTCCATACGTATACAATGTACACGGCCCCTCCTGTGCTATATATGTACATTGTCTTACCCTGTTCCATACGTATACAATGTACACGGCCCCTCCTGTGCTATATATGTACATTGTCTTACCCTTTTCCATACGTATACAATATACATGACCCCTCCTGTGCTCTATATGTACATGGTCTTACCCTGTTCTATACGTATACAATGTGCATGGCCCCTCCTGTGCTATATATGTACATTGTCTTATCCTGTTCTATACGTATATAATGTACATGTCCCCTCCTGTGCTATATATGTACATTGTCTTACCTTGTTCTATACGTATACAATGTACATGGCCCCTCCTGTGCTATATATGTACATTGTCTCACCCTGTTCTATACGTATACAATGTACATGGCCCTTCCTGTGCTATATATGTACATTGTCTCACCCTGTTCTATACGTATACAATGTACATGGCCCTTCCTGTGCTATATATGTACATTGTCTCACCCTGTTCTATACGTATACAATGTACATGGCCCTTCCTGTGCTATATATGTACATTGTCTCACCCTGTTCTATACGTATACAATGTACATGGCCCTTCCTGTGCTATATATGTACATTGTCTCACCCTGTTCTATACGTATACAATGTACATGGCCCTTCCTGTGCTATATATGTACATTGTCTCACCCTGTTCTATACGTATACAATGTACATGGCCCTTCCTGTGCTATATATGTACATTGTCTCACCCTGTTCTATACGTATACAATGTACATGGCCCTTCCTGTGCTATATATGTACATTGGCTTATCCTGTTCCATACGTATAGAATGTGCATGGCCCCTCCTGTGCTATATATGTACATTGTCTTGCCCTGTTCTATACGTATACAATGTACATGGCCCCTTCTGTGCTATATATGCACATTGTCTTACCCTGTTCTATACGTATACAATGCACATGGCCCCTCCTGTGCTATATATGTACATTGTCTTGCCCTGTTCTATACGTATACAATGTACATGGCCCCTCCTGTGCTATATATGTACATTGTCTTACCCTGTTCTATACGTATACAATGTACATGGCCCCTCCTGTGCTATATATGTACATTGTCTTACCCTGTTCCATACGTATACAATGTACATGGCCCCTCCTGTGCTATATATGTACATTGTCTTACCCTGTTCCATACGTATACAATGTACATGGCCCCTCCTGTGCTATATATGTACATTGTCTTACCCTGTTCCATACGTATACAATGTACATGGCCCCTCCTGTGCTATATATGTACATTGTCTTACCCTGTTCCATACGTATACAATGTACATGGCCCCTCCTGTGCTATATATGTACATTGTCTTACCCTGTTCCATACGTATACAATGTACACGGCCCCTCCTGTGCTATATATGTACATTGTCTTACCCTGTTCCATACGTATACAATGTACATGGCCCCTCCTGTGCTATATATGTACATTGTCTTACCCTGTTCCATACGTATACAATGTACACGGCCCCTCCTGTGCTATATATGTACATTGTCTTACCCTGTTCCATACGTATACAATGTACATGACCCCTCCTGTGCTATATATGTACATTGTCTTACCCTGTTCCATACGTATACAATGTACACGGCCCCTCCTGTGCTATATATGTACATTGTCTTACCCTGTTCCATACGTATACAATGTACATGGCCCCTCCTGTGCTATATATGTACATTGTCTTACCCTGTTCCATACGTATACAATGTACATGGCCCCTCCTGTGCTATATATGTACATTGTCTTACCCTGTTCCATACGTATACAATGTACATGGCCCCTCCTGTGCTATATATGTACATTGTCTTACCCTGTTCCATACGTATACAATGTACATGGCCCCTCCTGTGCTATATATGTACATTGTCTTACCCTGTTCCATACGTATACAATGTACATGGCCCCTCCTGTGCTATATATGTACATTGTCTTACCCTGTTCCATACGTATACAATGTACACGGCCCCTCCTGTGCTATATATGTACATTGTCTTACCCTGTTCCATACGTATACAATGTACATGGCCCCTCCTGTGCTATATATGTACATTGTCTTACCCTGTTCCATACGTATACAATGTACACGGCCCCTCCTGTGCTATATATGTACATTGTCTTACCCTTTTCCATACGTATACAATATACATGGCCCCTCCTGTGCTCTATATGTACATGGTCTTACCCTGTTCTATACGTATACAATGTGCATGGCCCCTCCTGTGCTATATATGTACATTGTCTTATCCTGTTCTATACGTATATAATGTACATGTCCCCTCCTGTGCTATATATGTACATTGTCTTACCTTGTTCTATACGTATACAATGTACATGGCCCCTCCTGTGCTATATATGTACATTGTCTTATCCTGTTCCATACGTATACAATGTACACGGCCCCTCCTGTGCTATATATGTACATTGTCTTATCCTGTTACATACGTATACAATGTACATGGCCCCTCCCGTGCTCTATATGTACATTGTCTTATCCTGTTCCATACGTATACAATGTACCGGCCCCTCCTGTGCTCTATATGTACATTGTCCTATCCTGTTCCATACGTATACAATGTACACGGCCCCTCCTTTGCTATATATGTACATTGTCTTATCCTGTTCCATACGTATACAATGTACATGGCCCCTCCTGTGATATATATGTACATTGTCTTATCCTGTTCCATACATATACAATGTACACGGCCCCTCCTGTGGTATATATGTACATTGTCTTATCCTGTTCCATACGTATACAATGTACATGGCAGCTACAGACAAACCAAACAAGCAAGATGTTGTCGCACTGCGACATCTCCCATCGGTCTTGATGGATGGGGGTGCTGTGTAGTTTGATGGCCGAAGTGGACATACATCCTGCTCCTATCTTTTACCTAACTGAAGCTGTTTTCTCAGACTTGAACATAAGCTTTTAATCCTCCAGCATTTAAGTGCATGCCAGCACATGAGCTGTCTTAATGAAAGGCAACCAAACCATTTATCTATAGAAATATCGCACATTTTTATTTTTTTGAGAAAAGTGCTTGATTGTGTAAATAATTGCTTTTTCATGAAAAACTTTAATCTTGCCAGCTATTATTAAATTTATATTTCGAATCGTTCATATCTAGGAACTCAACAAAACACGTTTATATGACATTTATACGGAATTTGGCTATATATATTATACATTATCCTTAATTGTAGCATTAGCCTTAATTGTAATTATCTACGTCACTATATATATCCTTTGTAACATTTAAGATCAGATTTATGGGTGAAGTTTGTGTATCCCTAAGCCCGTACACTTTGTAAACTTACTTTCACAACTCATTAATATTGTCCATCACATTACGCAACAGGATAAGTGTAATAGCCTTTACCTTGTGGACACTGACCACGGGTAATTGATCTTACAATTAATGACACCTGTCTCTCAAAGCTTAGGTACCTTTATGGTAACTATACATGTAAAACAGTGGTGATCACGTGATCACACAGGCATTGCTACTATACATGTTATACAGTGGAAATCAGTTAGATTCTAGAATCTGTACGGAATACATCAGGAATATGTTAGACACTTCAGAATATTCCGCCGTCAAGTCAAAAAATATCTCTTAGTAAATTTCAAAGTTAAACTTTAACAACCTTTACGTCATTATTTCGACGAGACAAAACGTGCGGAAAAAAACACTATGCCAGAAACAGGAGAATTGATTTCGGCAATGTGGTCAAATAACGTCTGCTGTCTCCACAATGACCGTAGCACTGAACACTAATGTTTCAGGTGCAGTTTCAGACGTCTCTGTCTACAAATGTGGGATTGGGGAGATGAGCAGGCATAGACTTGGGTAGGAGGGCAAGGGGTTTAAAGGACTCGGAGGGTAAAGGAACGGATAATTTGATAAGAAGAAATAGAAGTGTAGATCAAAGTGAGTTTGGTCAGTTGGAAATGGGGGAAAGAAAGATAGAATGAATACGATAAAGATGAAATGTGAAGAGAGAGACAAATGAAGTGGGTGGGAGGTGGGCTGAAAGAAGGAAGAGGCGAAGGTAAGGAAAGGAAGGAATTGCGTTCACAATCAGTCATGCAGTGTACATGTATGACACACGCCTTTGAATTACGCAATTTATATATGATGAGAGCTTGAGGAAAATCCTAATTATCATAATCGTTTTTCATTTCTCAATCATCTCTCATGAATAAAGACATTGCGTGGACTTTCAATTTGGAAAGCTATTTTAGGAAACCTCAGCGTACAACTGTTTTGGAGTTACGTGTACTATTACATGAATTCCATTTATATTTGGAAATAGAGCTTCTACTTGAATCAAGAAAAAAGTTATTTGAACAATGTTGATAGCATGATGAGCCTACTACTGACTGGAGGCCAGACAGCAGACGTACAGCATTGTGTATCTGTCGTATATCAACAGACAGCACGTAGTTATGTGTTTGTGATGCTTTAACACCTATTTATTGTTATTAATATTGCTCGTACGTTACTAAATTACTACAATTGTTATTATTTTTAGTTTAACAGAACGAGATCAATAAGTTTAAGTCTATTCAAGATAATTCTGAACAATGCGCATTATTTGTTGTATTGGAGTTTTCTCCCCTGTTACGAGAACTGCTGTTCTGTACTACTGGCATTAACTTAATAGCAGGACGTACATGGAATTATAATTAATCAATCATACGTCTCCTGTAAACTTTATTTTAAAATTCCATCCATAATAAAAAAATACTGCATTAAATATAAATGTTTTAGTGCCACATTCTACGCTATTTATAGTTACGTTAGTTCTACACGAACTGGACATGTCTTTTTTTTGTATGTCACTGATTTTATGTGTTTTTACTACGATGGCCGATATCAGCCGACACAAAACAACTATACTATAAGACATGTATGTGCATGTACACTTTAAAAAAAATGTACATGTACACAAAACAGCTGCAATATAAGACATTGATGTACAATGCATTATTGTTTTTGTGTCGGCTGCTATCGGCCATCGTATTTTACACTTTAATTTCCTGATTTTCTCATTGTCATATTTTACATGGGACAATCAAATCCATCTGGATACGCTTTTATATTGGATTGTAATCCTACCAGTGCTCATATATTTTGCTTTAACCATTAACTTGAATATTTTTCTTCTACTTATATTTTGATTTAAATTTACGTAATTAGTATTTTTATGTTCATCGATGTTTGACACTGAAACAAATATAACATGATCATCAAATCGTGAGATATTGCCAAAAGTCTGTGAAAAAAACACCTTTTCCAATTTAAAAAACATAGAAGTTCGAAAGTTCTTCACTGAAGCTGTGGAGGACACATATATGGTAAACGATGTCACATTGTACCATGGAATTAATCTGTTTTCCACTGCTGTACCGTTACATGTGTGATTACGTGTTCACCTCTTTTGTGCTTTTTGATTGTTGTCACGTGATCACCACTGTTTTACATGTATAGTAGCAATGCATGTGTGATCACGTGATCACCACTGTTTTACACGTATAGTAGCAATGCCTGTGTGATCACGTGATCACCACTATTTTACACGTAACGTAGCAATACCTGTGTGATCACGTGATCACCCCTGTTTTACATGTATATTAGTAATGCATGTATGATCCCTTGATCACCACTGTTTAACATGTATAGTAGCAATTCCTGTGTGATCACGTAATCACCACTGTTTCACACGTATTGTAGCAATGCCTTTGTGATCACGTGATCACCACTGTTTAACATGTATAGTATCAATACCTGTGTGATCACGTAATCACCACTGTTTCACACGTATTATAGCAATGCCTGTGTGATCACGTGATCACCACTGATTAACATGTATAGTAGCAATACCTGTGTGATCACGTAATCACCACTGTTTAACACGTATTGTAGCAATGCCTGTGTGATCACGTGATCACCCCTGTTTTACATGTATATTAGTAATGCATGTATGATCCCTTGATCACCACTGTTTAACATGTATAGTAGCAATACATGTGTGATCACGTAATCACCACTGTTTCACACGTATTGCAGCAATGCCTGTGTGATCACGTGATCACCACTATTTTACACGTAACGTAGCAATACCTGTGTGATCACGTGATCACCCCTGTTTTACATGTATATTAGTAATGCATGTATGATCCCTTGATCACCACTGTTTAACATGTATAGTAGCAATACATGTGTGATCACGTAATCACCACTGTTTCACACGTATTGAAGCAATGCCTGTGTGATCACGTGATCACCACTATTTTACACGTAAAGTAGCAATACCTGTGTGATCACGTGATCACCTCTGTTTTACATGTATAGTAGTAATGCATATGTGATCACGTGATTACCTCTGTTTTTCATGTATAGAAGCAATGCCTGTGTGATCACGTGATCACCACTATTTTACACGTAACGTAGCAATACCTGTGTGATCACGTGATCACCCCTGTTTTACATGTATATTAGTAATGCATGTATGATCCCTTGATCACCACTGTTTAACATGTATAGTAGCAATACCTGTGTGATCACGTAATCACCACTGTTTCACACGTATTTTAGCAATGCCTGTGTGATCACGTGATCACCACTGTTTAACATGTATAGAAGCAATGCATGTGTGATCACGTCGTCACCACCAACTATAGGACTCTGTTTGAGGTATCAGGTGGTCAAAAATTAGTAGGCAATGCATAGGAGCATGATGATTTTGTCACCATTCAGACTGTCTCGTGGACGTCACACCCGATCTGTCAACCCTTGCGTTATTTGTACGATCATATGGTTACCAGTGATGTTTCATTGTCCATTTGTGATCACAAGTTCACAATATATTGGGCACTCTCGTGTTCAACACTAAGTTTAATAATGTATCTGACATTGTGTACTTCACTGAAATCAATGTGCGTATGTGGTCACGTGGTCACCACTGATTTGACAAGGCACGTGTACATACGCATGGAAGCACGTTTTCACTACCAATCTGGCAATGCACGTGTAATCACAATTTCATCACTAATGTGACAATGCACGTGTGGTAAGGTAGTGGGCGAAACGTGGTCATGCACGTGTGGTATTGAGCGTTTGATCAAGTTTTCATGAATGATTTGGCAATGCAATTACGAAAACGTGTTCACCACAAATGTGGCAATGCACGTGTGTTCAAGTTTTCACCACTGATGTGGCCAGGCTATTCCCATAATATCTTCATCACTGATATCTAAACGATGTAATTCATAGGTTAGATACCTCTGTCCTCACACACAAACGTACACTTAAACTGTAGTCGGCTCACTCGAAAATGCACAACGCCTACTAGTATTAGCAAACCGGCTTTATGAAATTAAACAATTCCAGGGGATTCGAAAGTTTAACCTGATTGGTAATTACCGTCATATCTAATAACGTCTCTAGCTTGTACTTATTAGACCAGGAAGGAATTGGGAACAAGTATTCATGTTAACGTGAACATAACATCAATATGAGAAGATAACTTATATCTTTGAGAGGCAATGGCAATATTTTGCTTAATTCAAAAGAATAACATATATAATAACAAAAAATCTAATGCCTTTAATAAGATATATAATTTATGAAATCCATGTTCGTTATTGCTCATTGAATAAATGTGTGTGATATTTATACGGATAATAGTGTGTGTGATCTTTATACTGTACATATAAATATACAACATTTGATAGCGCCCTATCTAGCTAACATAAGCCACTCTAAGGCGCTTTACATACACTGTATACAAAAAGTTAAAAATCAACATTGCCACCTTCTACTAAATGTACCATGTTTGGGTTCTTGGCCCTAATACCATACTGTTTTAGCTTGTGGATTAGTAGAGAATGATAGACTTTGTCAAAGGCTTTGACCAAGTCCGTTATCAAGATGTTGGTTTGATGTTCTTCGCCAAAGTTTCTTGATATATCGTCAATGAAATCGAGTAGTTGGGTTTCACATGATCGAAGTTTACGAAAACCATGTTGGAATGGATATGAAATAGTGTGTGTTTGGTCCTGTGTCATGATGTTGGAGACCACTACATGTTCTATGGTTTTGCTACAGATACACATTAGAGATATTGGCCTACAGTTTTCTGGAATGCATTTTGGACCCTTTTTATACACAGGTGACACATTGGCAGATTTCCAATCTAGATGGACTGTTTGAATATTAGAGTTAAGATCGGGGCTATTTATGTTAAAAGCTCTGTGATGACCCTAGGTTTGATGACGCTTTGTATGGACTAAGGCCTTTGATGAGTTTTGGTGCACCTCTTTCATTCAGGCATGGTAGGATATGTATCATTAGCAGCCATTTTACACCTGTTGCAAAACTTAATGCAAACGTGGCTTCAACGTGGCTTCAGTAAGATGTTCGGAGTTTTTTTCTTATGAGGTGTTACACAATTCAGTTTCAAAAATCTTCCAAAGTTTGTTAACATCCCACCGGCTTTTTTTCTGACATATAGCTATAGCAAGTTTGTTGTTATTGGATTTTGATTCTCAGTGGAATGTAACTTACTCTTTTTGATTTATTTGTGGGATGGGGGTATACGATTAAGTTCTGCAAAAGTGATATCATGGTCAAGGGGACAGGCTATTATTTCTGTTTGAATTATTAGGTTCGGGAGATTTGTAATGAGGAGATCAAGGACTTTGTTGATTAATCGATTACTTGGGTAAGTTTGGATCATCCAGTAAGATTATTTTTAATAGCAATCACGACACCGCCCAATCTTTGTCAATGTCACATTTGTTTTTGATTATTTCGGTAGATTTTATAACCTGAGGGAAATATTTTTGACAGATTCACGATGCCAGGTTCGTATATCTGTTCATACATGTAGCTGGTAAAGAGGAGGAACCGGATGTCTGTTCCGTCCTGACCAATATGATAACCGGAAACTTCCACGAAGATTCTCTGCGCATCCTCACCTATTCATCCTATGGCCCTGTCCCTGTTCCTCCTCGTCCAGCTCCATATCCCTACTTGGATCCCCTGTCCTTCCTCGCCTATGATCGGACGTTTAGCCAGTGGTCAGTCATGTTGACACCATAGCTGACCGCTCAGCCATGTCTGAATGAGCTTTATGAGCAAATAATGACATCGAATTCGTATTATTTATATACTACGATTAATCAATAGATGTCGGCTTTAAGTTACGGAAGAGCTCTTCTTTATGGAGATAATGATGTGTATTGGCTTCTAATTGTCTCTGGAGTGTTGGTAAATTGAGATATGTTTCTATACACCCGACTTCTATGTCTGTTTATCGCTCGTTACGGCCGCCCTGCCTACTGATGCGGCACCGAGATGGGTTATTTGGTAAGATGGATGTCTGTGGTTGTTCAGTGGACATATAGATGTAGTGTAATTTATAATTGAACGATAGTATAAAGACAGAACGTATGAGACACATTGGTTTATATACTGATATAAAGATTGCTGAGCGAATGATCGACAGTGTATTATGTTGCTTCAATAGGACCGCGTCGGGAGGCTGTTAAAGAGCCCCAGGAACACGGACTATTACACTGAAGGGTTGTCACTCATTACAATGTATAAAGGAGTCCTGGGACACATCATGTGATGACTTTATAACTTGTTGAAAACGTATAAAGCAGAACTACACAATTATACATGCAACTTGATGCAGACGTTAGAACATTGGTGAATATGATGATAGAGATTTCTAGTCTTAGGCATAGTTAAAGGTCCCGCTACACCTGACTAGTTCAGATATGACATCAAGGGAACTTTTTACAGTTTTTTTTATAGTTACATATATGTACAACAGTGTTATATTTGAGTAAGACGTCCGGAACAATGTTATGTTCGTTCCTCCTATTTTATAACAAAGAGATAAGCATGCTTATGTGTTCCTTGTTAATTATGCGCGTGTGCAAACCTACGATAAAAAAGAATGGGAATTCTGATAGGTCCGAATTATTGTTTTTTTTCTCCACTTTTTTCGAATTTCGAATTTTGTGCAATCATGTTGATTATATCTTTATAAAACATGAAATGTAACTACAGTGTAAGTGGACTTTTTCCTGATTTAATAAGGTGGTGTGATAATCCAATATGTGTCTGTTCCATTGTGCGTGCAAGCACTTGTCACGTGATCAGCAATGCTGCCTCGTTATGATTTTTCCGTGATGGATGCACGAAACTACATTATCAAACATGCTAGATGACAGGTATAATCTTGAGAACGACTACCATAATTACACGTATACACGTATCATATTCAGTCAGCAGAGGACTCAACGACGACTATAGCGACTAATATAGACCTGAGGAATATATCATGATCTGGAAACATTGCATTGGAAAATGTATGCCATGGCGTTGTCTTAATTAATAATTTCCATTAAAGTATTACTATTGTCTAGTGTTCTCTACTGGCGCCGGAGAATATATAGGTACTGATTACATTTTAATACTAAGAGAAGTAATAAATTGAGACACCGCCGTGACATAAGCCTTCCTATTATAACGATAACGTACCATATTTACTATATACTATTTGTCAGATTAAACCTAACGGATTTGATTTTAGTAGAACCTCATCAGCATTGGGTACCCTTATTCGTCTTTAAACTTTTTACGTTCTATTCATTTTTGTTCTAGAACCTTGTTTAGGGCAGAATGATTGCATATACATTTACTACTAAAGACCGGCCATGAACATCACGATATACAACAACAAACGAGGCTACACGTGTTCTGTTACACGTGCATTGTTTATTATCACTTTCGGTCATTAACGTTATAGAAGAACTAAGATACACAAGATTGTCATGTAGATGAAAGATATTTTGATTTCTTTATGCATCATCCACAGATTTGTAAATATGGATTTTTCGAAGCAAATTTGCCTGCTTATTTTCTTAACAAGAAAAGAAAAGATAATAGCAAAGTGTCAGCAAAACTGTTATTCAAAACTCAAAGTTGACCCATGTAAATAAGGACAAACTACAAACAAAGGTAACATTTTCACGGAGACCCTTAGAATGTGAATAAGACTGGGTGTTCTGGAAGGGTAAGCGTTTTTATGCTTCATCGAAGTTATCCAAGTTATTGAATACCGAATCAACAGTGACATGTTAACACGGAAAGTTTGGAAATTATATGGATGTTTCTTAGAAGAAAAGGAGAAGATCACGATTGGATAATTGAAGTCATAGCAGTATCGTACAGCTTAATACATAATGTAGTAGTAAGCATCCCATGTTTGCCATATCGTAAGTAAAGATCTAGGAAAGCGACCGCAGTGTCCTTGATTCCAGTTCAGGAGGGTGTAGACGATCGACGGGGTTAATGCATTTCTTGTTATTTAAAGACAGTACATGGTCAATATATCTTTAAGTGAAATTGAACGACTTGGCAAAGATTCTGTTATCAGTCATGATTCAGATATAAGCACAAAGTCAGCATACACTTTTACCTTCTACATATAAAGAGGACAGTAACCAATTTCTTTAAAGTAACGAGGTATCCCCAAGTGTATAAACCCGTTCTACATATACAAATAGAGTTGTAACGTGCATAGACATCGTTTCTCTTCCTGTGTAAACGGAATGTTTTAATTAAATCATGGTCAGAAACAGTGACGAGCAATGACGCATACCATGCATAGAGTTACACAACCGAGAGGAGCCGCCGACCCTATTGATTGAGTCTCTGCCGACGTCTCCCGTCACTTTTGGAAGGTTTGTTTTCGATTCCAAGGCCCAAAAATCAATGTTTAGTCCGGTTATAACACCAACATTATATCTAGCCGAGCCTACTTAGTCTCCTGACGTCACTCCGATCATATAATTTTAGGAGCGTCCGTAACTGCAAGTACCTCTCATAAAAGATAGACATGATTTATGTGACATCCGGTTCCGTTCGGATGCGCAGCTATACAAAATGTGTAGAAGTTGAAAAAAACGAAACTGACGTACGTTGTAGGCTTAGATGAACATGGGTTTACTATTCAATGTAAAGGGTTTATATACAGACTGTATACTTATCACATTGTAATGATGTAGAGACTCGTGGTGTGATCATGTTAAAGAGGTATGGCGTACTTGTTGCAGTTTCGACCTTAAACATGGCCTATAGGACAATTGAGAATAATATTTTCCGTTTCGATAAAAGTAAGATGTCTATTGTGTATCTAATAGATCATCATGCTCATAATTCAAAAAAAAAATCTTGGATATGTGCCGTACATATTTATTTACAGACCGCAAACTTGCTATTTTAAACAACATGCAATACACATTGAAGTTTATAATGTAACAATTTCTAAGAGTAGGTTGTGGAAGGAAATGCTCATAATACAAATGCATACTTAGTAATATTTTAGAGATCACGTTGTGGAAATGCTTATGACCAATATGTACAGTAATATACTTGAGAGGAACATTGCGTTGAAATGTTTATAATGTAAAGGGATACTAGGTTATACTGTCGAGGAACATGCTAATGGGGCGTGTCATTTGGCACATGTAATAATTAATGATGATGATGGTGATGCTGTATAGCAATGAGTATATGTGCTGCTAATGATGATTATGAGGAGGGGAAGGATGACTGAGAAACCTTTTGCCTTTATATGTTTGTGAGAGATGCGTGTATCAAAAAATTTTGAAAATAAAAGTAAAAGTACAAAGAAAAGATATGTAATGGCGTAAAAAATATTTATATATATGATATAAATGTAACCTGGAAAATCCTTCAGATGAGTTTTGTGTGATGATATTAAATGTACATCAGGACGCGTATACATGTAGGATAGAAAGATATAGCAGGAGACCCGTTAAATGTACATCAGGACGCTTATACATGTAGGATAGAGAAATATAGCAGGCAATCCGTTAAATGTACATCAGGACGCGTATACATGTAGGACAGAGAAATATAGCAGGAAACCCGTTAAATGTACATCAGGACGGGTATACATGTAGGATAGAGAAATATAGCAGGAAACCCGTTAAATGTACATCAGGACGCCTATACATGTAGGATAGAAAGATAAAGCAGGAAACCCGTTAAAATATACATCAGGACGCGTATACATGTAGGATAGAGAGATAAAGCAGGAAACCCGTTAAATGTACATCAGGACGCGTATACATGTAGGATAGAGAAATATAGCAGGTAATCCGTTAAATGTACATCAGGACGCGTACACATGTAGGATAGAGAAATATAGCAGGCAATCCGTTAAATGTACAGCAGGACGCGTATACATGTAGGATAGAGAGATATAGCAGGCAACCCGTTAAATGTACATCAGGACGCGTATACATGTAGGATAGAGAGATATAGAAGGAAACTCGTTAAATGTACATCAGGACGCCTATACATGTAGGATAGAGAGATATAGCAGGCAACCCGTTAAATGTACATCAGGACGCGTATACATGTAGGATAGAGAAATATAGCAGGAAACCCGTTAAATGTACAGTTAAAATGGCACCCTCGGTAAGCAGCATACACCTTGAAGCAAGTGTATATATCCTGGTTAGCCAGCCGACAACTGAGCGAGATCAGATTATCTCAGTCGAGGGTTAATTAAGCATTGAACTGCTTTTGTTTGGTATTTATGATCTATTTGAATGACACAGCTTTGCACGCAAACAACTCATAATGCGCTAGCGCGCATTATGTTGTTTGCTTGCAAAGCTGTGTCATTCAAATAGATCATAAATACCATACAAAAACAGTTCAATACTTATATTTACGTTTTCTCTGCCTCTTATTCTCTTTTTTAACCTATAATTTATATTTAAAAATAAAAATGCCCGCCTTATCGACAGTCCACACAATTTCGTTCAATATTTTGAACAGCGTGTTGTCGCGTGTTGATTTGCGAACAAAGCAGTACTTTGAAATTTTAACAAACACTTCAATTTTATTCCACAATGCAGTATCAATACAATTGCGTATGATATGTCTATAAGGGTGATTTAAGTTTATCAATAGAACTCTGAGCTGAATGTTAGATTTGAAATTGTTTCGATTTTTCCCCGGGACAAATTTCGAGCATGGACAAATACAGTGAACACCGTAAATCCGACCTTGCCCTCCACGAGGGAGTTATTTTTGGAAGTTAATTCGAACTTTTCTCTTCGCTAATTTTGTGAAGAATACAGGCGTGAATTTATTTGTCGATTGTATGGAAACCTGACAACAGTCGGTAGATTCTATAACGGCCTCGTTATTTGTCGTCAGAAATCAGGAACCGTGGATGCGAGACGCGTGAAACTGATAGCGTTTGAAGTGAGTGATCTTGCGACAGAGCACAGGTTCGTTACAAAATGTCTGAAATGTTTATGTGTGCTGTGACTCATATCAGTAGGTCAGTAACAATACATTTACAATGACATTGTCAAATCTCACAATGCCCAGCGATATTTCAGCAGCCGTCATGTTTATTTATATTGGATATTATAGTTCCGGTCAGTGTTGTATTAATACGATAATAATTTTGTCTCGTGATGCATGGTAATTAAAGTCCCATCAACGACACAGCTTTCAAAGAGGCTATATAGTGACAATGCCATGGAAATGTAAATATGAGTCTGTAACAAAATTCCAACCGAGACGTAAGCCGATGTTGGGATGTTACAGAATCTTAGCCCGAGACTGAGATAACCCGATCCCGCTCAGTTACAGGTAAAATATATTTTTTCTCGCACCTTTAGGTTCGAAAAGAACTATTCAATTTTGCTAAAAAGTATCCCGCCTTGAGCCTAAAATGATAATGACCTCTTCACATCTAAAGCTACATTTGAATGCTTCCGCGTAAAAATGTAGTTCGTCCTAACATAGATTACAACGTATTTCACAGTGTAGATTATATTTTATTTTCAACATCAAATATCTAACGACATCAAAATTATACATATATTATAACGACAAAACAGAACATATTGCAAATTGTCAATTTCAAGCAGTTAACGCGCGGGCGAATACATCGCAGAGTAAAATTCCGCGAAATGTCATGTAAAGGTAGAAGGCAGATCGGACGAGATAGAAAGTCTGGCATGGGATATAACGTGGGATATCTCTGTCTGAGGTGCGAGAAAATATAATCCAAAAAGTCGACCATATTTATGCTGAAATTACTTAAACTAAAATTAAAAGCAGTATTGGTACATGTTGATATTAAAAATTATTACTTGCAGATTAAAGATAGCAAATATTTTAATTTTCAGATATGTTTCAAAATGTGTATTATGTTAAAGTCGTTTAATGACTTGCTAGATACTAATTATGGTTTGCACTATTTGGACTTAACAATTTTGCTTGCAAAACTGTGTTTTTTTTTCAAAAGTGATCAATTAATTAAAATGGATTAATGTTTATTTTTATTAAAATGCTTCTTATATGGGGTCACACAATGATGATTTGAGCCTGCTTATTTGCTATTTAGTTATTCTATAAAACACACCTGCTTGACTGACAGAACTGCTCGACCAGACAATAATATATCTGGTTGAAATTTGAAAACGAGTCCTTCGGCAAATAGGAAGTAGTTCATCACACAGGGGCAAATCTGAATAAGATGTACTCACCTACAGTTTGCCATGTATATACAGACTCAGCCAGGGTAAATAGATCACAAATTGGAATTTCAATCCGACATATTTTGTTATCTATGCAAACTTTGATGTCTATATATCACCAAAGAAACGCATTTGAGGAAATTAATATATAATAAAACCTTGGAATACCTTGCTACTACCGTGATAACAAGCTAATAGAAAACAGAAGTGAACTTCACCTTTAATTTGAACATACCCATATGTATGTAATTAAACTGTAACATGGAGCCATACCTGAGTAGGGCGAGAAGATATAGTACGGCATATGTCGTACTGGAGTAATCTTCAAGTTCATCTGCGGGATAATTGGTCACGCCCGCATGTTGCATCGATTGTATGTCGTAAGAATCACCTATAGATGATGGATAGTGATTAATTCCTGCGTTATTGCTCCCTCTGCATGTTTCCTCATTCCTGGTACGTCACGGCTCCTAACATAGGGAGGGTCAGTTATCTACGATGTGGATGTTCGCGCATCCCTTCCATAAGTTAGCAAGTCATCGGTTTATTTTTTTTAAAAGCATTAAACTGCGTCTATAAGAGTTACTGTCCTTTGATATTGAACACACAAACCGAATAGAGCGCATAATGCCTAGTGATCCTTTTTCTGTAATCTGTTTAGAAATAAGTGACAATAGCTCTGAACATAATGCCGTTTAACATATACATATATTTATATTTTCACTCGTACATTGTACATGTATATAGGACTAATATATCCTGAAATTCCGTTTTTATTATCTTTCTTTCCTAAGCATTGAGGTAGATTTGTAGTTAACAGATCAACCAACAGAGAGTATTGGCCAGTCATACCAAACGTTATGTTTATGACGTCATACTTGAAATGGCGTCACATATGCCCATATGTATTTTGAAATTAAAATGTTTATATGAAATAATTGAGATCAAAAACGTCATTTACTTAATTTATTGTATATTGTATGTACTACATTATGATGTTACTTTATATATGAAATAGCTATATCCATACACATAACATGTACTGTAAGCTCAAAAGATTATATAACAAATATACATACATGTGTACAATGTATGATCATACAGGTATGCATACATTTTACATGTATATAAAACGGTTTATATGTTTATGCCAGATTTATTTAATAAAAGATAGAAAACACGCACGTTTTCAACAAAAACACCATATGCAGGTAAAGTGATACATGTACAATGTATAACATTAATCAGTTTCAGCAGTCTGATGATACACTGTATCATATCATATATCTTTAATCCTTATTTTGTCTTATTACTCCGACTGAGAAATGAATCATGATTTCCTGAATTAAAACAGGACCTGTCGTTTCTGGTATAACATTGTTATGAGGTCACGCCAGTAGTACAGGAGCTCGAGGCAGGCACGCAGGGAGACCTCGCTATCGATTTACTAGCATGACGAATCCCAGATTTATCACAAAATACTTTAAGAAGAAACCGGATCAACAGGGCTGTATCATGGACAAAGCAGCCCGGGCACCGTCACGGACGACTCGCCGTCATCTAATTTGTGTGATACATTTATATTTCCTCTCGGAATGTGTACCTCTGATTCGATCAGATTACTTGATCATCTTGTTGTCCACACTAGGTTTCATTCAGCCATAGTAGCTTGCCCATCATATCCCCAGGCCCCTCCAATTAATTGCAGATATTCTTATACCCCCTTGTTTTAAACCATTCTCCATCTGTATTCCCCTATTGCAGACGTTCACGTCAAACATCCCTTTACGACCCCCATTCCCATAATGTACACCATCACGAACAATTATCCATTAAAATATCCACAAGCCCTTGTGTAAACCATCACGTCATCCTTTCTCCTCCTCATTTATCCCAACTTTCCCTAAAACTATCATCACCCCCTCCCCTTCAAAATCAAATTTTGTTACCCCCGATTCCCCACAGCTGATCGTCACCTATCATCTTTCGACTCATCTACCCTCAACTATCTTTCAGCCGAGCATCAGCCCTCTGTCTCATGTTAACAACCCCCTACCCCCTTATAGCTGTTCAGCAACCCTTCCATATTGTTACTTCAATCTCAACTCCCTTTGAGCTGAGCATCAGCCCTCCATCTGATATTTGTTACCCCTACTTCCCTTGGGCCGAGCATCAGCCCTCCATTTGGTATTTACCACCCCCATACTTCCCTTGGGCCGAGCATCAGCCCTTTATCTGATATGTACTACCCCCTACTCCCCTTGGGCCGAGCATCAGCCCTCCATTTGGTATTTACAACCCCTGATCCTCTGATGTCATCAATTGCTTTTTCTCTGTAATCGGTCATATCCTAGGGGTGTCAGAGAAATAATACCGCAGGATGTAATAAAGAAATCTTTAACAGGTTCTTTACATTATTTGCATGTTGATATTAAGTATTAAACATGAAAAAGCAGTACTTCAGCACCACAGAACGGCAAGCACAACAGATGTGAGACTGTGATTGAGGACCAAAACATGCACATCATGTATATCCGGGCATTTCTCTAGCTAGACCTCTCTTAGTTCATTAAAATCAAAAATCGAAAAAAAAACCATACAATTATCCAAACACACGAGAATCTGAAATAGTACAGATATACTTGGGACCACATAACGGATTGGTTTACTATAAAAACGAGACAAAGTGAGAGCATGTCTGTCCAATGCGAATCAATAAATGACCGTAACTGTATTGAATATTTCTGACCTTGACTTAAATGGTAAATATTTATCTGCTTTACAATCCTATGTTTATTTGTAATGTAATCAATGTGTGTAAAATACACAATGTAGGCTGTAGTATGTGCTTTATTGTCTCGAGGCCGGCTTTCTAGCCCAAGATATTCAAGATTGTATTTGTAATTATTGATTAGAGAATTTCTAAGTTCCAGTGGCCTTGTCAAATGTATAACAGGCATCGCTCTTGTGAAGTACTAGATGAATCATAAAGTCAGTTTCATATCAGAAACAATTACTAAAGCTTCCAGGACAAGTTTTAGAACGGAGTGTCTTTGTTTCTATTGAAACCAAGCGACTGGGTTGCTACAAGTGTAGCGTAGACGCATGAGAACAACTTCCGGAGACGTTCATTTAAAATGTTTCAGTCCTATTTACGACTAATATATTGAATTTGATGTACATGTATGTTATTCAAGTATCAGTAACAATCAATAGTCTGTATCATCCTTCAACTACTAGAAATTAAAAAAAAACAACAATTTAACGTGTAAGTAATGTGCTGAAAAAATCGTTGATAAAGTCGTTTATCAAAGTGTGTAGAAGTTGAAAGTTTGCTTATGTTCTATCGTAATACATTTCAAATGTATTATCCAACAACAACAATGTATAGACCATCACATTGTGCACTTCCGTATCCGATTATCTACGTATAACTAGACGTTCCTGGGTTTTTTGTTTAGTATACCAATATGTTCAGTTTGTTCTGTATCTGGGATCCTTTTGATTCCTAGCTCATCACGTTTGAAAGAACAACTGACGACATGTTACTTTTAAATGTTATTGGATATTCACAAATAAAAGGGTCCAAGTAATGCTTTGTAAATAGTTCTCATCATACACAGAATGGAGCGGCGTCGGTGTCTTTGTTTTAGTGTCTGGTAATTCTTCGCATGGCGATTTAGGGTCGTAGGTCGTGGGTTCGAGGTTTGGACAAGGCATGAGTCATAACATTTGTCTTCTGTCGTTGTTGGTATTTCTGTTTTCATTTAATACACACACTTACATGTATTTGTTATCTAAATGTATATTTTATCTACAAATTTGCATTAAGTCATAATAATAATAAAAAAACAGTTGCCTAAAATAAACCATAGGCAGAGTATATATACATTAAGACCACACACTTGTGTTTTTCTAACGAATCAGCAGAAAGCAACGAGTTTATTGCGCGGACGAATATATTCACGAGTGCGCGGAAGATTTGATAAACTTTGATATTTTTTGCAAATACCGGGAACTTTTCAGTTCGTTATGACAAGGGGATTCCCATGAAAAGTAGTTCCGGCTAGAAGATGTACAATACAGAACGTTGTATTTCATCGTCTGAAAATTGCTTGTATTACTATAACAAGATTCAACAGGTATGCGATAAAAATACATATAGGACAAGACAAGACAAGGAAGTAATAGCTGCAATGCAGCAAAAATACGGTTCCCAAATTTTCGGAACGATAGATACAAATTTTAATAAACCTACAATTCGTGGAGCGTTGCGTAATCAAATCCACGTTCTCAAATGCACGATTGATAAGGTTGTTTTATCTGTTCAATGAAATATATAACAATCCGTATGATCCATACCCACCAAGCCAGCCTTACCATCCCTCATAAGACTGCAGCACCAAAGACATGCACGACTTGGACAATATTAATCTTCGCCAACATCAGGAAGACTTTGACAGGTTGCGTCAATATAAGATACACACCATTGAAGACAAGATAAGAAGGATTCAATGCAAAAAGAAAAAAATATAGGAGGAGGTGGAGTAAGGGGGTCTGCGCCATTACGTAACTGTCCGTGGTGGAGCTATGAAGCAGGGTAACACGTGCGATGCGGCAGTGACGAAGATCGATACACGACTGTTGCGTATTGATTCTCTTGGCTACGAAAGAAGAATCAAATTCGTGCTTTGATCAGCACAATGTCAAGACGGCAATACAGCGCATCTTTGTTACTCCTACAGTATATCTATCGCCAATTCTGGTTTGCTCTGATGTCTCAGTCTAACGAACGTGATTTTGTTGTTTTTACTAAAACGGCGCTACATTGATTAGAATTCTGTGTGATCGGCAACTCTTTGGGAATAGCAGGAGAAATGGTATGACTAATTCGTTCTAGGGGAGTTATAGGTTAAGCGGAGAGGAGATCTTGAGAGAAGTCATGTTGGTCAATTATAAGGGGGAAAGTGAGTACATGAAGTAGAGACGACATTGGAGGGTGGGGGGTTGATGACTAGCTCTGAATAAGTTGGGGCTGGGACAGATGGGGTAGGAAGGGTGAAGAACAATAAAAGTTGAGCTAGGGGTATGAGAGACGAAATTGAGGGTTGATGATCGGCTCAAGGGATACCATTGAACGGTGGTAAGTCCTAAAAAGTGACCGTGGAGTCACTATATGGGATACCATTGAACGGTGGTAAGTCCTAAAAGTGACCATGGAGTCAATCTATGGGATACCATTGAAAAGTGGTAATTCTTAAAAGTGACCATGGAGTCACACTATGGGATACCATTGAACGGTGGTAGGTCGTATGGTTACCTTAATTTATTCCCTTGTGTAGCATTTTATGGTGGCATATTTATTGTAATTGATATGTAATATATCGTGTTATTATCCCGTATTAAACACCGTATGGAAAGGAATACATGTAACTGTCTGTTTGCAATCTGTCCTATATCGTGCGGTAAAGCAATGCTCCCGTATAACGGCTCTATAGAATGTATTGCCGTGTGTTTTCAAGTGATATGGGGATATCGGCACTTGTAATAAATTATATTTTGAAGGATAAAAGGTATTTTACAATCGATGTTTTGAAAGAGGCTTAAGATTGTGTGACCTAACAACTCGACGAAGATAAATATATAAATTCTGGGGCTTATTCATAGGATGCCGAGTCAAGCACAATAGCCACTAACTTATTACGAGCTAATATGTTTGTAAGTAGATGTTGAGTGTGAATAATAGGCTACATGTGAAGTTTGAGATAGTACACATGGCATGTATGGAACTTCAAAATCCTATTCTAAAAGCTGTTCCGTTGGTAGTCAACCAGCAATTATGAATTTTAAAATTCTTGGTAATCCTGGGACTGGAAAGGTACTTACAATGTACAACTTGTCAAATGACCACACGAATTTTAGCAAAACAACTTAAATAAAAAAGAAACGTCCAGCAAGTTTCATTCCAGCTAAGACAATGACATGTACCTTCATCACTACAAAGTAGCTTTGATCAATAACTACATTGTAATATATCGTCTGTTGTACGCAGACCATCTGTTGTATGTGTGGTGTGTCTACCGCAGACCATCTGTTGTATGTGTGGTGTGTCTACCGCAGACCATCTGTTGTATGTGTGGTGTGTCTACCGCAGACCATCTGTTGTATGTGTGGTGTGTCTACCGCAGACCATCTGTTGTATGTGTGGTGTGTCTACCGCAGACCATCTGTTGTATGTGTGGTGTGTCTACCGCAGACCATCTGTTGTATGTGTGGTGTGTCTACCGCAGACCATCTGTTGTATGTGTGGTGTGTCTACCGCAGACCATCTGTTGTATGTGTGGTGTGTCTACCGCAGACCATCTGTTGTATGTGTGGTGTGTCTACCGCAGACCATCTGTTGTATGTGTGGTGTGTCTACCGCAGACCATCTGTTGTATGTGTGGTGTGTCTACCGCAGACCATCTGTTGTATGTGTGGTGTGTCTACCGCAGACCATCTGTTGTATGTGTGGTGTGTCTACCGCAGACCATCTGTTGTATGTGTGGTGTGTCTACCGCAGACCATCTGTTGTATGTGTGGTGTGTCTACCGCAGACCATCTGTTGTATGTGTGGTGTGTCTACCGCAGACCATCTGTTGTATGTGTGGTGTGTCTACCGCAGACCATCTGTTGTATGTGTGGTGTGTCTACCGCAGACCATCTGTTGTATGTGTGGTGTGTCTACCGCAGACCATCTGTTGTATGTGTGGTGTGTCTACCGCAGACCATCTGTTGTATGTGTGGTGTGTCTACCGCAGACCATCTGTTGTATGAGTGGTGTGTCTACCGCAGACCGTATGTTGTATGTGTGGTTTGTCTACCTCAGACCGTCTGTTGTATGTGTGGTGTGTCTATCTCAGACCGTCTGTTGTATGTTTTGTGTATTTACCATAGGTCGTTTGTTGTATGTGTTATAAATCTACCTCAGACCGTCTGTTGTATGTGTGGTGTACCTATCACAGACCATCTGTTGTATGTGTGATGTATCTACTACAAACGTATGTTGTATGTTTTGTGTATCTACCCCAGACCGTATGTGGTATGTGGGGTTAATCTACAACACACTGTATGTTGTATATGTTGTTTTACTACCACAAACCGTCTGTTGCATGTGTATGTGTCTTCCACAGACCGTCTGTGGTATGTGTGGTGTATCTACCGCAGATCGTCTGTTGTATTTGTGGTGTATCTACCAGAAACCCTCAGACCGTGTGTTGTATGTGTCGTTTTTCTACCACAAACCGTCTGTTATATGTGTGGTGAACCTACCACAGATCGTCTGTGGTATGTGTGGTGTATCTACCACAGATCGTCTGTGGTATGTGTGGTGTATCTACCAAACACCGTCTGTTGTATGTGTGGTGTATCTACCACAGATCGTCTGTGTATGTGTGGTGTATCTACCACAGACCGTCTGTTGTATGTGTGGTGTATCTACCACAGACCGTCTATTGTATGTGTGGTGTATCTACCGCAGATCGTCTGTGGTATGTGTGGTGTATCTACCACATACCGTCTGTTGTAGGTGTGGTGTATCTACCGCAGATCGTCTGTTGTACATGTGGTGTAACTACTTCAAACCCTCAGACTAGGTGTTGTATGTGTCGTTTTTCTACCACAGACTATGTTGTGTATGTGGTGTGTCGACCTTAGACCGTCTGTTGTATGTGCAGTGTTTCGACCTCAGCCGTCTGTCTTATGTGTGGTGTGTCGACTTCAGACCGTCTGTTGTATGTGTGGTGTTTCGACCTCAGACCGTCTGTTGTAAGTGCGGTGTACCTACCACAGACCGTCTGTTGTATGTGTGATGTACCTATCACAGACCGTCTGTGATAGGTACATCACACATACAGCAGACGGTCTGTGATAGATACATCACACATACAACAGACGGTCCGAGATACACACCACACACACAACAGACGATCTGTGGTAGATACACCACACATACACAGACGATCTGTGGTAGATACACCACACATACCACAGACGGTCTGTGGAAGACACATAACCACACATACAACATACGGTCTGTGGCAAATGAACCACAAAACAACAGACTGGTTTATGGTAGAAACACCACACATTCAACATACGTTTGTAGTAGATACCCCACACATACAACAGATGGTCTGCGGTAGACACACCACACATACAACAGATGGTCTGCGGTAGACACACCACACATACAACAGATGGTCTGCGGTAGACACACCACACATACAACTGTGATAGGTACATCACACATACAGCAGACGGTCTGTGATAGGTACATCACCCATACAACAGACGGTCTGTGATAGGAACATCACACATACAACAGACGGTCTCTGATAGATACATCACACATACAACAGACGGTCTGAGATAGACACACCACACATATACAACAGACGATCTGTGGTAGATACACCACACATTCTACAGACGATCTGTGGTAGGTTCACCACACATAGCAGACACACCACAAATACAATAGACTGTCTGGGGTAGACAAACCACACATATATTAGACGATCTGCGTTAGATACACCACACATACAACAGATGGTCTGTGGTAGACACACCACACATATATTAGACGATCTGCGGTAGATACACCACACATACAACATACGGTCTGTGGTAAATAAACAACAAAACAACAGACTGGTTTATGGTAGAAACACCACGCATACAACATACGTTTGTAGTAGATACACCACACATACAACAGATGGTCTGTGGTAGACACACCACACATATATTAGACGATCTGCGTTAGATACACCACACATACAACAGACGGTATGTGGTAAATAAACCACAAAACAACAGACGGGTTTATGGTAGAAACACCACACATTCAACATACGTTTGTAGTAGATACCCCACACATACAACAGATGGTCTGTGGTAGACACACCACACATATATTAGACGATCTGCGTTAGATACACCACACATACAACAGATGGTCTGCGGTAGACACACCACACATACAACAGATAGTCTGCGGTATACACACCACACATACAGAGACACACCACAAATACAATAGACTGTCTGTGGTAGACAAACCACACATATATGAGACGATCTGCGGTAGATACACCACACCTACAATAGTCGGTCTGTGGTAGATACACCACACATACCACAGACGGTCTGTGGAAACACACCACACATACAACAGACGGTCTGTGGTAGGTACAACGCACTTACAACAGACGGTCTGAGGTAGAAACACCACACATACAACAGACGGTCTGTTGTATGTGTGGTGTATCTAACGCAGATCGTCTAATATATGTGTGGTGTGTCTACCACAGACCATCTGTTGTATGTGTGATGTCCCTATCACAGCCCATCTGTTGTATGTGTGGTGTATCTACCACTTTTATGTGTGATGTACCTATCACATACCATCTGGTGTATGTGTGATGTACCTATCACAGGCCATCTGTTGTATGTGGGGTGTATCTACTACAAACGTATGTTGTATGTGTGGTGTTTCTCCCATAAACCAGTCTGTTGTTTTGTGGTTCATTTGCCACAGACCGTATGTTGTATGTGTGGTGTATCTACCGCAGACCGTCTAATATATGTGTGGTTTGTCTACCCCAGACAGTCTATTGTATTTGTGGTGTGTCTGCCACAAACTGTCTGTTGTATGTGTGGTGTACAAGTATCTACCACAGACCGTCTGTTGTGTGTGTGGTGTATCTACCACAGATCGTCTGTTGTGTGTGTGGTGTGTATCTCGGACCGTCTGTTGTATGTGTGATGTATCTATCAGAGACCGTCTGTTGTATGTGTGATGTATCTATCAGAGACCGTCTGTTGTATGTGTGATGTAACTATCACAGACCGTCTGTGTTGTATGTGTGATGTTCCTATCACAGACCATCTGTTGTATGTCCTCAGACCGTGTGTTGTATGTGTCGTTTTTCTACCACAGACTATGTTGTGTATGTGGGGTGTCGACCTTAGACCGTCTGTTGTATGTGCAGTGTTTCGACCTCAGCCGTCTGTCTTATGTGTGGTGTGTCGACTTCAGACCGTCGGTTGTATGTGTGGTGTTTCGACCTCAGACCGTCTGTTGTAAGTGCGGTGTACCTCCCACAGACCGTCTGTTGTATGTGTGATGTGCCTATCACAGACCGTCTGTTGTATGGGTGATGTACCTATCACATACCATCTGGTGTATGTGTGATGTACCTATCACAGGCCATCTGTTGTATGTGTGATGTACCTATAACATACCATCTGTTGTATTTGTGATGTACCTATCACAGGCCATCTGTTGTATGTGGGGTGTATCTACTACAAACGTATGTTGTATGTGTGGTGTTTCTACCATAAACCCGTCTGTTGTTTTGTGGTTTATTTACCACAGACCGTCTGTTGTATGTGTGGTGTATCTACCGCAGATCGTCTAATATATGTGTGGTTTGTCTACCACAGACAGTCTATTGTATTTGTGGTGTGTCTGCCACAAACTGTCTGTTGTATGTGTGGTGTACAAGTATCTACCACAGACCGTCTGTTGTATGTGTGGTGTATCTACCACAGATCGTCTGTTGTATATGTGTGGTGTGTCTATCTCAGACCGTCTCGTCTGTTTTGTGTGTGGTGTATCTTCCACAAACCGTCTGTTGTATGTGTGTCGTATCTACCACAGATCGTCTGTTGTATGTGTGGTGTGTATCTCGGACCGTCTGTTGTTTGTGTGGTGTACCTACCACAGACCGGCTGTTGTGTGAGTGTCGTAACTAGCAGAGCCGTTGATTCCCGTGTGTTATATCTACCACAGACCGTGTATATATATATGTTCAATGCCTTCTCTGGTTAAGCGTAATATAAACTTGTTTAATTGTATATTATTGGTTTAGGTCAAATTTATCTTAAATATAATGATCTGTTTTACAAACTTGAGAAAAATATTTCTCACAATGTGAAAGCAGCGTTGATGCAAAGTTGTGTTAGGTTAATGGTTCAATTTTTAATAAAACGTTTTCCGAATCGCTGCTCGTTCGTTGCTTGTATCGATCACTCTTTACAGGGCTCCACTGTCTGCAGAAAGGTACGTAAACACACACATCGAGCACATGCAATCAGATTTCTTTGAAACGTGAAGCATTTGTCTTCTTCTGATTTCATGACCTTTTAATTAAAGCTATCAAGTCTATAGCTTAAACTAGTCATATCGGAGGTAGATAAAATTATTTGTGACAAAACTAAATCATAGTTCTGCCCGGTACACTTCACTTACAGAAAATGGTTCGCGAGTGGTTATAAATTTGTCAGAGCCGATACCAGATCGACTTCAGTTTGACGTCACTGGGAAGACTTGTTGCGAATATAATTGATCGGTGGGATCTTGATAGCGTGTTTTCCTCAAACCTCGAGGAAATGGAAACATTGCCTGATAAAACACGGAGTAATAAACGAAAAGATTATTGAAGCCGGGTCTTTTTTGGCCGTATACGTCGTATTCGACAAATGGACATTATTAGGTTGGCGTTCGTCTGGCTGGTCATGTCTGTCCGTCCAAATCGTATGTAAACCAGGCTTCTAGGGTCCAAGTGGAAGGATTGAAATCATCATAAATATACATCCCACACTGGCCGTGTTTGTACGTCACTTTTTGTAGACTGTCCTTGAAATACAACTATGTTTTCTAGTCTGTCCTGTTTTTAGATGTTTCAGAGTCTCTATTCGACTGGCGGTCTCTGTATACTTCGGCACCAATCGTATTCTACTCAAACATTCCATTTGCCATCGAAAAGCAGATAAAGAATATGAATATATTTTTTCCAACCCTTCAGGTTCAGAGGCAGTTAATGAGGGACCATCTGCAGAATGTTCTCTTTTTGTTTTTGTTATTTTGTTTGTCCTGTGTCATCTATTTGTTGGACATTGACGAAACCAGTAATGAGCTTCTGTACCCATAACAACACATATGATTCATACCAATGTTTTCTCGACTTGGCTCTCGAGATATCCGTCTTCATATGAACCTGACTGTTGCGAGGAAGTTTAACTGCAAAAACATTGGCCTCAACTTTTGTATTGTATTTTATATTATTTGACTGTTCCACAGCAAAGGACTTTAACCAATCATAGTGACGGAATGTGTGAGTCGACCGGTTGACCACTGCCCATGTCGTTCGATGTACGGCTGAAAAGTTTACAAGCAGAGACAATCGTAGTAGGGACCTGCTTTATTGTTCAAGTGTATGACTTTGTTACAATAGCTTTATAGTTGGTGCAATACTGTATTGTCAGCATTATAGTGTAGAAATCAGGATTAAATGTTTATTTAGCCTTATAATATATAGATAATGGTACAATATTGAACGTTGCCTATTGTAGCGTTATAGTATATAGGTATTGTTATACACATGGACCAAATACCTGCACTGAACGTCATGTATGCCAGTGTTATACTCGATGATATCGCGACCAGTGGAACTCTTCAAATAAGAGGGGATTAAACTGTACGCGCTGGGGAAACGGATATAAACAACATGGCAGTGCCAAAACTTCCATGTAATGAATTGGGTAATAATTAAAAGTCAAAACGTATCACCCACTCCAAATAAGAAAATTTGGGAGCTAGTCAACCTATGATAGTAAGCAGACATGTTAAATTGGCCAGATATTGAAAAAGAGGACGAAGCTAAAGCGTCACAGGACCGTCAGCGGCGTACAGAGTATCGTGTGTTACCTGTATGTAAATGAAACGGCGGGAAGGCTTGTTTTAGACAAACAATTTGATTGGAATGTCATCAATAGATGCATTTGATGTGACTTCTATTCTTACGAGTTATTTTTGTTGGTCCAAAATACGAGTTCCTTGAAGGTAAACTGATAAGGGTAAGCGTTACCAGCTGTACTGCAATGGCCACATCCATGACGTGTCGATGTCCGTATTTGGTACTGTAAATGTATTTAAAACGTGCAACACTGTATGGAAATCGACATGTATTCTAAGCCGTTTTTTTGTCAAATAATAGTTAACTAAAAAAGTAATGACAGCTATCTTGGTATTCCTTTTAATGTCGAAAAACAGACTACATGTGTTTCATGATTATCATTATATACTGTAGCTACATAACCAGATGGTATTTTTGTATGTAAATGATGTAATACTGGTGTTCTAGAAATAAAGTGCATACAGTGTACTTGCCAACCTTTTTAAATGTCCATGGGGGAGATTACACATGCTCTGATTTATAAACATAAATAGTTTTATATATCTCCCTTGAGAGAAACTATCTGTTTAAACCTACTTTGACTTGAGTTGTTCAACTTGAGTTTTGATTCTGCATTTAAAGAGATCCAATTTCCTGTTCCAGTAAGTAATGATTCTCAATACGTTGAAGAGATTTTGATTCCAATACTGTCTGAAGTGTTTACACTTGACATTTTGACCATTTGACCTGATTTAAGCGAGTTACCAGAAAGCTGAGTTTGATGCTTGATGCTTGAGCATGAATACAGGCCCAGTACAGTGTACATGTAATATTTGTAATGTCAAGTGGGTTTTTTCATTTTTTTTTCAGATTACAAATTAAGTTATCTATATTGAAAGAACTTCATTTGATCCTGTAAAATGTCAAATTCGTTTCCCTCCAAGATAAGAATTCTATGAAACCTTTCTTCTTTCATTCAGCTCTCTGCTGGATTTAAAACTTCGAAAATACAAGAAAATATCTCAATTAAAAGTTACCTTTTTCTATTAATTACATGTACATTTTTAATATTATGATATGACATATAAAGCAACTACAATTTTACACATTACTTAATTATAACTGTGAAGGCTATATTGAAAAACAATCATTCTTGTATTTCCTTGATTTTGTATCACACATTACAACAAATTAATATAACTTGTACACAAACTAAAGCATTCAAAGTGTTCTGGCAAGAACTACATGTGCTGGACTGGGCTCCTGAGTTGCTCGGTTTCTGTGTATTATAGCTCAGTTCAATTAATAACAGCGGTAGTGTCAGGGTATTTTAGATTGCCATGTCTTTCTTAAGTTTGTCTCTGGATGACCATTTAATCAGAGGATCTAAATTTCCTCACACAAAAATAATGAAAATAATGAGGACAATTGGCCGAAAAATACCCAAAACGACACAGCCAGGGAAAACAATTGCACCAAAACAAATTCCTCTGTTATGGTCAGCTTCCTTGCAATTGACACTTCCAGTTTTACATGTCTATCTTGTTGACTGATCAGAAGCAAGGACTTTTCTGTGATATTATCATCATAATGAAGTTGTTGTTTCAACCTTACATTCTCTTCTGTGATATTGGCACATGCTGTCTGGAAATAGCATACAATATTATATATGAAGAAAATGACTTATCGAGAAATATCAAAACCTACCAAAGCTAGCTGTGACCATTTATTACTCTGGAGTGGTTATTATTACAACATTATAATTGTGATATCAAGAACATGTACTAATACTAATGGGGGACCATTACTGATGTCCCCCAAACTGCCCCTATAGTCGTAAAGATGCATCAGAAAAAGGTTCTCAATGCCATAATACACTTACAACATACATAATAGATTTGAGTGGCACCGCACAATTTTTAAATTGCGACCAATCAGAAGCATCCGTGTGGTTGCTATAATAACAAAGTACAGTTGTGGGATCGTACAACGTTACACGATGTGCGGTGTGCGCACGATGTGTGCACGATGTGCAAACGATAAAAAGTTGGACGATCATTGCTTGCGCACATTTGTTTGCACGATCGACGAACGATGTGCGATAACAATCGTGGTTGGTAGAAATTGAGGAATTTGAATTTTGACCAATCAGGGGGGGAAAAAACGGCGGTCATTTTTTTGAAATGTGAAATCTACGTTTTGGAAGTGATCATTGCCTTTGATACACCTACATACTAAATTTGATCAAAATTGGACAATATCTAAAATTCGACCAATCAGAGGACGGAAATGGTGGCCGTTTTATTGAATTGTGAAACCTAACTTACGGAAGTGATCATTGTCCCATGATTCACCTACATACCAAGTTTGATCGAAATCCGACAATATTTAAATGTCGACCAATCAGAGGTAAGGAAATGGCGGCCATTTTGTTTAATCACAAAGCAAACCCCGCAGTTGTTTTGGTAAGGCCATACTACACCTATATACCAAATTTCATCAAAATCGGACAATGTCTAAATTTGACCAATCAGGGGCCGCCGTCCGGCTGAACAGTCGGAAGACCGATCGAAAAACGAAAATACTCTTGTGCACCGCCTGTCATACACGAACACTCATGTAAAGTTTCGTTGAATTCTGCTCTGCGGTTTAGGAGAAAAATGTCGGAAACCTCGTCAGCGGAAGAAAGTGAAGAAATAAGAATGATAATAAAAAAAAAAAAAAAAGGAAGAAACGGAGCAAAAACAATATGTCCCCGAACTTTGTTTGGGGGACATAATTATGATGTAACAATTAATGGTGGTTATGCTAATTTTGTAAGGAATAGCTGGTCAATGATAGCTGTTCCTTTTATCAAGAATCAACTTAGTTTTAAAAGCAAAAATATACCAAAAAATAATTAACAAATTTGAAAAAATCAAAGAAAATAAAGGTATAAGTATTGAACAGCATTCTGTTCAGTCTAAAAGTTCTGAGAGATTTGCATTACAGTATAAACAGTTCATGCCTGGAATGATTAACTTTTAGACTCATGTGACACTAACATATAAAAATAAGAACAAGGGAATTAATATAATTTTACTATAAAGCTGCAGTTTAAGTTGTTAAGGCTACAAATAAGCATTTGTTTAATTTCTTTTATATTTCTGATACCAAAACAAGGGAATGCTTCAGTTTTGACAAATAGTTCAAGTATTACACTACAGTGACAGCTACTTAACATATGATTGTGTACTTAAAGTCATGTTTAACACATAGTTCAACCAAAAGAGGAATTTATTATGTCGATTAAATATTGTAGATTCTGTGATGGATAACATTAGACTGCTATATATTTAGCTGTTTAGTGTCAATGTCTGTATCAAATTAGCATACATACTTATCATACCTGCAAAGACACTATTTTGTCCCGAGCTCTGTTACTTGACAGTACTTCCTGGCTGAATCCACACATATATAAGCATGGTCCTGGGTGATGCCTGCATACTGATCAAGTCGTATATCTACAAAATTGTTCACATATGACGTAATGTGTAGAATATCAAAACTATCACCAACCCATCCAACAGTATTGATGAAGTATATATTTTAAACACCATCTTGTATCAAATAAAGCATTTTAGGTAAGACGAGGTTCACCTAATTAGTAATAGAAAAAGGCACATTGTGGTCAGGGTAGGGGACTAATATAGATACTACTACATATACCAACACTCACTATAATTATAAGTTTGCTTTTTATCAGTGTTTAGTACATCACATGCTAATTTCTAGGATAGCTATTGGATAACTACCCTTGTTCTATTTGGTATAGTTAGCATCCACTCTTGACAACGGGAACTATACCTGGAGACGGGCACTATACCTTTTTGTTGGACCGCTGAGACTGCGGGAAAAGTAGCGTGACGCTAAGAGTTGAGCCCCTTCTCCTAGGTGGCGCTGTACATATTCTACTTTCACTTCATTGTTGTCGTCTGCCAAAATGCCGATTGCTTCGCAATTTGCTCAGCAATGCATAAAGACGAGGCGGGCGACACCATTTTACGTCGGAGTCCTTAAAGACTTCCTACTGGAAAGGGGAACCGTATGTGACCTAGCGGTGATTCAATCCAGTGAATTGAATACGCAACAAAAAAGGAGAGATCTACTCAAAAAATTATCTTATTGCCATTTGTTGTTAGATAATAAATATGTAATCAATGGAGTTCCTAAAGTTTGTCTTTTTATTGTCAAATGACAGCCATGTGATGTACTAAATCTATTATGACCCATTCCCTCGGGAACAGTTCTCTTATAGTGTTGTCTGGAGAGGAATAGTGCCTCCCCAGACAACACTATAAGAGAACAGTTCCCTCGGGAAAGGGCCATAATAGAATAATAATATTACAAGTGGTTTTTTTAACACTACAAATACTTTCATAAAACTTGTTATTTTGTAATAAATCATTACCTAAACTGCTGTCGGCACCTACTGTATAAGTGCATGTGTCACTTAATTCCACCTCTCTGGCAACATAGGGATCGCACACGTCTGATTTGTCACTGGCTATCTTGACGAGTCTCACCCTTTTCCTTGGAACAGGTTCATGCTGGATTATATGTTCCATGGGTTCACACAACCTACTTCTGATAGAACTTTCATTGTTCCGAGACTTTTTTTCCTTGAAGTCATTGCAATCGAAAATAGTGGGGAACGGGTTTTCAATACTGGGTTGCCCATCAACGAAATGCTTCGAACACACAACGTAATGTCTGATGTATGCGTTTTTTATGAAATTTATTGACGATATTTTTCTCTAAGCTGTCTCTCATTACAAGTTGCAACCATTTTTCCCTGACACTGTTTACCTTTGGAAGGTTGGAACATGTTGTATCCGGGTCACAATTTCTGCTATCTGACGTACAGACGTTTGCAATACAGTGAAGGTGGGGCATATTGTTTACACATGGCAAAGTTTTTGCCTCCGTATCCTCGCATTCTCTCGCATTTTCCAGCAAGAACTCTTCGAGGGGGAGTAACTCGTGGATGGTCGCGATAAAAAGTAATTGGCGCTCCTGTAGGATCCACCGGATCGGTTTCCTTGACACAAAGTTGTTAATGAAAAAATGTTGTGCTTTGTTGTAGCATAACAGTTGATGACAGTGCAGACGTAGTAGTTGATGAAAAACAAACGGGGTCCATTTATGGTGACATGTATAATAACTGGTATAAAACCAATTGATCTATTCTTGAAGGCATATTTTATATATTGAAACTGGTATACAACTTAGGGGGTCCATTATTGAAGGCATATATAATACATGTATATTGTCATATGGTCCATTCTTGAAGGCATATATTAAGCATGGTAACGTGTGTAAAAGCAATGGGGTTCATTCATAAAAGCATATAATACATGGTAACGTGTGTAACACCAATGGGGTTCATTCTTGAAAGCATATAATACATTTTAATGTGTGTAAAACAAATGGGGTCATCTTTGAATTCAATCATATTAGTTGGTTGCGGACCAATGATATCCATGTTTTAAGTTATACATGCACTTATATTGTTTGTATATAACGAATGTGCTCGTATTACTGATAAAATACCTTTTAATTGATATAACTCATAATGACTCACACATGTATATTTATGATGTACATATATGGGTCAAAGAAGTGTTATAGCCGGTAAAATCCCATATAACACTGGATCCTAATGGAGGTATGTCCGTAGGATACGAATTACTTAAAATGGTATATGGGGCCAAGAAGTAATTCCAACAGTGTGGACAAGTTTAGGTTGTCAAATTTTCGGAGACTCTGGAAAGATCTGCCTAAGTTTCGCTGAAGAATCGATGACGCGCTAGTGCTTTTTCAAGATAGATGGAAGTGGCGGCATGTCTGGGTGGAACATGACTACACAAGGTACCCTTTGTGTTTGGCGTCTGCCTTTGTATACAAGCAGACTTGCCCTGTCCAGTACTCTCACTTTGTCTAATTCCCGATCTATCAAAGTAGAGTTGTATCCTCTGCCAAGAACAGGCGACTAATGAGGGCATTCCGTAGGGAATTGAGATTTTTCACATTTACCGGGCCAGTTTCCCACATGCATATGTTCCACGTTTTTGATATCTCGGCCCTTCTTTCTGGTGCTTATCTCTCGTTGACTCACTTTATGTGATAGTGCATCTTGCGCAAGAATAGGTCCTCTAGATCAGCGTTCCTTGTCCGCGATGCTCTCAGCTTAATTGCTGCCTTCGGCTGTCTTTAGCTGAGTGGACTATTGGTTTTATATTATAGCTATACTTTCAATTATAGTATATCAGCTCTAACTTCTTGTAATATGATGTATATGTACATGTAACTGTTCTGTTTCACTGTGTCTTGATAAAGGAGCGGATCGCTCCGAAAATTTGACAACCTAAACTTGCCCACACTGTTGGAATTACTTCTGTGCCCCATATGATGTATATAATAGATGATGTGGGACTCAGCTACAGTAAATTAACAATGTAACTATATGAAACAAGTAACGAGTGTTTGGGTATTATTTATGTATGACAGTGAAGCTCCTGACCCAAGGATCATAAAGAAATCTTGACTTGTGTAAACAAATAAAAATTATATATAATTTTTGTGTTAGTTCTTTTTTAATCAATTTGATTGTAAGAATGTACAAAAATACAAATACATAGAGGTACATTTTGTATAGTTCACTATATTTGAACCTATTACATAAGAAATATAAAATCTTTCCATATTTGATCGTTTTCGTAATCCCTGAGCTTTTGTCCATCATACCTCATCATCTTTTTTTCTTAACTTCAGTACCTTTATTAACTCGTTGATTAACTTAAACAAATTGCATCGTACATCTGAATGGCAGAATCTAAAACGGACATGAACTTAGTGAAAGTAGCATTTGCAATAGTCATGAAATTGTCAATTCTATGGTTATTAGCTGTGTCTGACTATCCTTGTCATGTCGTAGAACGTCTCGTTTACGTCTCGATACAGTCATTTCGTCCCCTCTAGGGCTTCAGGTAATTGAACATTTTTCATTTTCTAAAGAGAGGAAAGTTGGCATTAGTCACATCTATGCTTACAATATGTCATACGGTGGCACTAACATGACAGCTCGCCTGCCTAATCTTGTTTCCTCGGAGAAAACATTACAACTAATACCAAAATACGGAGAATTTCAGTTCTCCATCTCAGCCAGCGTTTGTATATAACTGTAGCGGACGCCTCTGTCAGTGTGTCTAACACGAAACACTGCAATGGGGTTCTATCGTTAGATTAAAAGGTGAACTAGATTGATATGACGATCGATGGTGTTCTATACTTAGATCGATGTCGAGAAGGTGATACGGGCTCGGGAAGCGCTAGACGGAACTACAGTCAACTACTGACAGATAAGCCAGTCTTAACTAACCCTCAGACAAACAGACAGACAAATTATGTAGAATTAAGGCGTTCATTACCATTTCCAGAGATTTTATTCTAATCTTAATTTTCTTACGTTAGAAATTCATCACTTTATTAGTTTTTTCCCTTTCGGTTACTGGAATGCTACTTATGATCTATATTCTTCTTTCACACAAAGAGTCGGCCAGAGGCAGACAAAGGTTAACCAATGGTTACATGATTGTCGGCAGTTCTAGAGTGTAGTTCAAGCATTGCTACACAGGCCTTTATATAGAATGTTCTACTGTAACACCGTGGGGATGTTGTCGGAGTCTTATATCAAACCAGAATTTGATTTAAACAGAAAGCCGAACGGTTTTAACCGACATTGTACCAGGAAGGGAAATCCTGGTGCACTGTAGCTATTTATACTACGCATGTGTAATAAAAATTATTAATGCAGATATCCGATTAAGAATTTATATAATTGGAAGCCATCCTTTACAGATTTTTAGAAATAAGAAAATATAAATTACTGATTTAACCAATACTGCTTAAATTGTGTTTTACAACCTGTTGGTAGTCTACGCGTATGTACCGGTTGCTATATGTCAAAGATAGTCTATAAAGATAAGGACACGTACTATATATCGTGAAATATTGTTGATTGTCTTAATTACGATATACATGTATCAAACAGTTATTGCCATAGCTCTGCGGAAATGTGAGAATTAAATTCCTTTCTGAAAAAGGGTTATTTATATATCTATATATGATAGATTTAATTAACAAGAACATTTGAATGAAAAAACAAAAACAACGTTTCATTTGTATGATGATATAGGCCTTTACCAAATTTGAAGAGGAAAAATATCTGTATGTGTTTTGATTTTGTGAAATAGTGGGAAAAGTGATTGAAGACTCATTCAAGCTGTCTTATGCCATTCTTTCCTGAATGCGTCGGGGATGTCATGGCGGGACCACATGTGGGTGTGTGTACATTATAACAGTGTCCACATGTGGTGTGGGAGATAGCATGACAGTGGCCACATGTGGAGGTGTATAAATCATGATAGTGGCCACATGTGGTGTGGGAGATATCATGGCAGGACCACATGTGGAGGTGTATAAATCATGACAGAGGCCACATGTGGTGTGGGAGATATCCTGGCAGGACCACATGTGGTATAGGAGATATCATGGCGGTAACACATGTGAAGGTATATAAATCATGCCAGTGGCCACATGTGGAGGTGTATAAATCAGGACCGTGGCCACATTTGGAGGTGTATAAATCATGACACTGGCCAAATGTGGAGGTGTACAAATCATGACATTGGCCACATGTATGTGTGAGATATCAAGGCGGTTACATATGTGGAGATGTATAAACCATGACAGTGGCCACTTGTGGAGGTGTATAAATCATGACATTGGCCACATGTGGTGTGGGAGATATCATGGCGGTAACACATGTGAAGGTGTATAAATCATGACAGTGGCCACATGTGGAGGTGTATAGATCCTGACAGTGGCCAAATGTGGAGGTGTATAAATGATGACATTGGCCATATGTGGAGGTGTACAAATCATGACAGTGGCCACATGTGGAGGTGTATAAATGATGACATTGGCCATATGTGGAGGTGTACAAATCATGACATTGGCCACATGTTTGTGTGAGATATCAAGGCGGTTACATATGTGGAGATGTATAAACCATGACAGTGGCCACTTGTGGAGGTGTATAAATCATGACATTGGCCACATGTGGTGTGGGAGATATCATGGCGGTAACACATGTGAAGGTGTATAAATCATGACAGTGGCCACATGTGGAGGTGTTTAAATCATGACAGAGGCCACATGTGGTGTGGGAGATATCATGGCGGTAACACATGTGGAGGTGTATAAATCATGACAGTGGCCAAATGTGGTGTGGGAGATATCATCGCAGGACCACATATGGTGTTGGAGATATCATGGCGGTAACACAGGTAGAGGTGTATAAATCAAGATAGTGGCCACATGTGGTGTTGGGAAAACATCATGGCGGTAACACATGTGGAGGTGTATATATCATGACAGTGACCACAGGTGGTGTGGGAGATATCATGGCGGAAACACATGTGAAGGTGTACAATTCATGAGAGTTGCCAAATGTGGTGTAGGAGATATCATGGCGGTAACACAGGTAGAGGTGTATAAATCAAGATACTGGCCACATGTGGTGTTGGGAAAACATCATGGCGGTAACACATGTGGAGGTGTATAAATCATGACAGTGACCACATGTGGTGTGGGAGATATCATGGCGGTAACACATGTAGAGGTGTACAATTCATGAGAGTTGCCAAATGTGGTGTAGGAGATATCATGGCGGTAACACATGTGGAGGTGTATAAATCATGACAGTGGCCACATGTGGTGTGGGAGATATCATGGCGGTAACACATGTAGAGCTGTACAATTCATGACACTGGCCACATGTGGTGTGGGAGATATCATGGCGATAACACATGTGGAGGTGTATAAATCATGACAGTGGCAACATGTGGTGTGGGAGATATCATGGCGGTATCACATGTGGAGGTGTATAAATAATGACAGAGGCCACATGTGTTGTGGGAGATATCATGTCAGTAACACATGTACATGTGTATAAATCATGGCACTGGCCACACTTGGTGTGGGAGATATCAGTGCGGTAACACATGTGGAGGTGTACAATTCATGACAGCGGCCACATGTGGTGTGGGAGATATCAGTGCGTTAACACATGTAGAGGTATACAATTCATGACAGCGGCCACATGTGGTATGGGAGAAATCATGGCGGTAACACATGTAGAGGTGTATAAATCATGACACTGGCCACATGTGTTGTGGGAGATATCATGGCGGTAACACATGTAGAGGTGTACAATTCATGACAGCGGCCACATGTGGTGTGGGAGATATCATGGCGATATCACATGTGGAGGTGTATAAATCATGACAGTGGCCACATGTGGAGGGGTTTAAATCATGACAGTGGCCACATTTGGAGGTGTATGAATCATGTGAGTAGCCCCATGTGAGGTGTATAAATCATGAGAGTGGCCACATTTGGAGGTGTTTAAATCATGAGAGTAATCACATGGGGAGGGGTTTAAATCATGACAGTGGCCACATATGGAGGTGTTTAAATCATGACCGTGGCCACATGCGGAGGTGTATAAATCATAAGAGTAACCACATGTGGAGGTGTATAAAGACACTGGCCACATGTGGGGTGGGAGATATCATGGCGATATTACATGTGGAGGTGTATAAATCATGGCATTGGCCACATGTGGAGGTATAAAAATCATGACAGTGGCCACATTTGGAGGTGTATAAATCATGTGAGTAGCCCCATGTAGATGTGTTTAAATCAGGACAGTGGCCGCATGCGGAGGTGTATAAATCATGAGAGTAACCACATGTGGAGGTGTTTAAATCCGGACAGTGGCCACATGCGGAGGTGTATAAATCATAAGAGTAACCACATGTGGAGGAGTTTAAATCATGAGAGTAATCACATGGGGAGGTGTTTAAATCATGACAGTAGCCACATTTGGATGTGTTTAAATCATGACAGTAGCCACATGTTGAGATTTTTAAATCATGAGAGTGGCCACATTTGGAGGTGTATAAATCATGTGAGTAGCCCCATGTGAGGTGTATAAATCATGAGAGATGCCACGTAACACATGTAGAGGTGTACAATTCATGACAGCGGGCACATTTGGCGTGGGAGATATCATGGCGATAACACATGTGGAGGTGTATAATTCATGACAGTGGCCACATGTGGAGGCGTTTAAATCATGGCATTGGCCACATGTGGAGGTATAAAAATCATGACAGTGGCCACATTTGGAGGTGTATGAATCATGTGAGTAGCCCCATGTGAGGTGTATAAATCATGAGAGATTCCACATGTGGAGATGTTAAAATGGGGACAGTGGCCACATGTGGAGGTATATAAATTATAAGGGTGGCCACATAGTGGCCACTTGTGGAGGTGTATAAATCATGACAGCGGCCACATTTGGAGGTCTAAAAATTATGAGAATGCATGACAGTGGCCACATGCGGGGGTGTATTAATCATGAGAGTATCCACATGTGGAGGTGTATAAATCACGTGAGTAGCCCCATGTGGATGTGTTTAAATCATTACAGTCGCCACATGTGGATGTAGTGGCCACATGTTGAGATTTTTAAATCATGAGAGTGGCCACATGTGGAGGTGTTTAAATCATGACAGTGGCCACATGCGGAGGTGTATTAATCATGAGAGTAACCACATGTGGAGGTGTATAAATCATGTGAGTAGCCCCATGTGGATGTGTTTAAATCAGGACAGTGGCCACATGTGGAGGTGTTTAAATCATGACATTGGCTACATGTGGAGGTGTTTAAATCATGACGGTGGCCACATGGGGAGGTGTTTAAATCATGACAGTGGCTACATGTGGATGTGTTTAAATCATGAGGTGTTTAAATCATGACAGTGGCTACATGTGGATGTGTTTAAATCATTACAGTCGCCACATGTGGATGTGTTTAAATCAGGACAGTGGCCACATGTAGATACTGGCCACATGTGGTGTTGGGAAAACATCATGGCGGTAACACATGTGGAGGTGTATAAATCATGAGAGAGGCCACATGTGGAGATGTTAAAATCATGACAGTGGCCACATGTGGAGGGGTTTAAATCAGGACAGTGACCACATGTGGAGGTGTATAAATCATGACAGTGGCCACATGTGGAGGGGTTTAAATCATGAGAGTAATCACATGGGGAGGGGTTTAAATCATGACAGTGGCCACATGTGTAACACATGTGGAGGTGTATAAATCATGACAGTGGCCACATGTGGAGGTGCTTAAATCATGACAGTGGCCACATGTGTAACACATGTGGAGGTGTATAAATCATGAGAGATGCCACATGTGGAGATGTTAAAATCATGACAGTGGCCACATGTGGAGGGGTTTAAATCATGAGAGTAATCACATGGGGACGTGTTTAAATAATGACAGTGGCCACATGTGGGGGTGTTTAAATCATGAGAGTAATCACATGGGGAGGTGTTTAAATAATGACAGTTGCCACATGTGGAGGTGTTTAAATCAGGACAGTGACCACATGTGGAGGTGTATAAATCATGGGAGATGCCACATGTGGAGATGTTAAAATCATGACAGTGGCCACATGTGGAGGGGTTTAAATCATGAGAGTAATCACATGGGGAGGTGTTTAAATAATGACAGTTGCCACATGTGGAGGTGTTTAAATCATGACAGGGGCCACATGTTGAGATTTTTAAATCATGACAGTTGCCACATGTGGATGTGTATAAATCATGAGAGTGGCCACATTTGGAGGTGTATGAATCATGTGAGTAGCCCCATGTGGATGTGTTTAAATCAGGACAGTGGCCACATGCGGAGGTGTATAAATCATGAGAGTAATCACATGGGGAGGTGTTTAAATCATGACAGTGGCCACATGTGGAGGTTATTAAATCATGACAGTGGCCACATGTTGAGATTTTTAAATCATGAGAGTGGCCACATTTGGAGGTGTATAAATCATGTGAGTAGCCCCATGTGGATGTGTTTAAATCAGGACAGTGGCCACATGTGGAGGTGTTTAAATAATGGCATTGGCCACATGTGGAGGTGTTTACATCAGGACAGTGGCCACATGCGGAGGTGTATAAATCATGAGAGTAATCACATGGGGAGGTGTTTAAATCATGTCAGTGGCCACATGTGGAGGTTATTAAATCATGACAGTGGCCACATGTGGAGGTTATTAAATCATGACAGTGGCCACATGTGGAGGTGTAAAAATCATGACAGTGGCCACATATGGAGGTGTTTAAATCATGACATTGGCCACATGTGGAGGTGTAAAAATCTTGACAGTGGCCACATGTTGAGGTGTTTAAATTGTGAGAGTGGCCACATGTGGAGTTGTATAAATCATGAAAGTAGCCACATGTGGAGGTGTTAAAATCATGACAGTGGCCACATTTGGAGGTCTATAAATTATGAGAGTGGCCACATGTGGAGGTGTTTAAATCAGGACAGTGGCCACATGTGGAGGTGTTTAAATCATGACAGTGGCCACATGTTGAGATTTTTAAATCATGACAGTTGCCACATGTGGAGGTGTATAAATCATGAGAGTGGCCACATTTGGAGGTGTTTAAATCATGTGAGTAGCCCCATGTGGATGTGTTTAAATCAGGACAGTGGCCACATGTGGAGGTGTTTAAATCATGGCATTGGCCACATGTGGAGGTGTTTAAATCAGGACAGTGGCCACATGCGGAGGTGTATAAATCATGAGAGTAACCACATGTGGAGGTGTTTAAATCATGACGGTGGCCACATGTGGAGGTGTTTAAATCATGAGAGTAATCACATGGGGAGGTGTTTAAATCATGACAGTGGCCACATGTGGAGGTGTTTAAATCATGACAGTGGCCACATGTTGAGATTTTTAAATCATGACAGTTGCCACATGTGGAGGTGTATAAATCATGAGAGTGGCCACATTTGGAGGTGTATAAATCATGTGAGTAGCCCCATGTGGATGTGTTTAAATCAGGACAGTGGCCACATGTGGAGGTGTTTAAATCATGGCATTGGCCACATGTGGAGGTGTTTAAATCAGGACAGTGGCCACATGCGGAGGTGTATAAATCATGAGAGTAACCACATGTGGAGGTGTTTAAATCATGACGGTGGCCACATGTGGAGGTGTTTAAATCATGAGAGTAATCACATGGGGAGGTGTTTAAATCATGACAGTGGCCACATGTGGAGGTGTTTAAATCATGACAGTGGCCACATGTTGAGATTTTTAAATCATGACAGTTGCCACATGTGGAGGTGTATAAATCATGAGAGTGGCCACATTTGGAGGTGTATAAATCATGTGAGTAGCCCCATGTGGATGTGTTTAAATCAGGACAGTGGCGACATGTGGAGGTGTTTAAATCATGGCATTGGCCACATGTGAAGGTGTTTAAATCAGGACAGTGGCCACATGCGGAGGTGTATAAATCATGAGAGTGGCCACATGTGGAGGTGTATAAATCTTGAGAGTGGCCACATTTGGAGGTGTATAAATCATGTGAATAGCCCCATGTGGATGTGTTTAAATCAGGACAGTGGCGACATGTGGAGGTGTTTAAATAATGGCATTGGCCACATGTGAAGGTGTTTAAACCAGGACAGTGGCCACATGCGGAGGGGTATAAATCATGAGAGTAGCCAGATGTGGAGGATTGGCCACATGTGAAGGTGTTTAAACCAGGACAGTGGCCACATGCGGAGGGGTATAAATCATGAGAGTAACCTCATGTGGAGGTGTTTAAATCAGGGCAGTGGCAACATGTGAGGTGTATAAATCATGAGAGTAATCACATGGGGAGGTGTTTAAATCTTGAGAGCAATCACATGGGGAGGTGTTTAAATCAGGGCAGTGGCAACATGTGAGGTGTATAAATCATGAGAGTAGCCACAAGGGGAGGTGTTTAAATCATGACATTGGCCACATGTGGAGGTGTAAAAATCATGACAGTGGCCACATATGGAGGTGTTTAAATCATGACGGTGGCCACATGTTGAGGTGTTTAAATCTTGAGAGCAATCACATGGGGAGGTGTTTAAATCTTGAGAGGTGTTTAAATCAGGACAGTGGCGACATGTGGAGGTGTTTAAATAATGGCATTGGCCACATGTGAAGGTGTTTAAACCAGGACAGTGGCCACATGCGGAGGGGTATAAATCATGAGAGTAACCTCATGTGGAGGTGTTTAAATCAGGGCAGTGGCCACATGTGAGGTGTATAAATCATGAGAGTAACCACATGTGGAGGTGTTTACATCATGACGGTGGCCACATGTGGAGGTGTTTAAATCTTGAGAGTAATCACATGGGGAGGTGTTTAAATCATGACAGTGGCCACATGTGGAGGTGTTTAAATCATGACAGTGGCCACATGTTGAGATTTTTAAATCATGACAGTTGCCACATGTGGAGGTGTATAAATCATGAGAGTGGCCACATTTGGAGGTGTATAAATCATGTGAGTAGCCCCATGTGGATGTGTTTAAATCAGGACAGTGGCCACATGTGGAGGTGTTTAAATCATGGCATTGGCCACATGTGGAGGTGTTTAAATCAGGACAGTGNTAAATCATGAGAGTAGCCACATGTGGAGGTGTATAAATCATGAGAGTAGCCACATGTGGAGGTGTATAAATCATTAGAGTGGCCACATGTGGAGGTGTATAAATCATGAGAGTAGCAAGATGTGGAGGTGTATAAATCATGAGAGTGGCCACATGTGGAGGTGTATAAGTCATGAGAGTAGCCACAAGTGGAGGGGTTTAAATCATGACATTGGCCACATGGGGAGGTGTATAAATCATAAGAGTAGCCACATGGGGAGGTGTATAAATCACGAGAGTAGCAAGATGTGGAGGTGGATAAATCATGAGAGTTGCCACATGTGGAGGTTTATAAATCATGAGAGGAGCCACATGTGGAGGGGTATAAATCATTAGAGTGGCCACATGTGGAGGTGTATAAATCATGAGAGTAGCCAGATGTGGAGGTGTATAAATCATGAGAGTAGCCACATGTTGAGGTGTATAAATAATGAGAGTATCCACATGTGAAGGTGTATAAATTATGAGAGTAGCCACATGTAGTTTAGGAGATATTATGGCTGGACCATATGTTCTCGATTATTCTAAATTTTCGAAATTTGTTTCCGAATTGCTGCTCTATTTGTTTATTTAACTGAATATATATGTATATAAACCTGATTATGTTTTTCCGATGTATTTGCCGATTTCTCCTGTAATTTTTTGTTGGATTATTATGTCCCTCAGTTCATAATGATGTCTTTTCGTTTTACGTTTTGTTTTTTAGTATTATCGCTTTGGTATAACTTACACTGTATGTTACACTGATATGTCGGTTACAATTCGAACGGTAATTACATGCATATCAAAGGGCATAGTTTCTGTCTTAAATGTTAAACGTTTGTGAACGTAACCAAACCAGATCAACAAAAACATTAAGCGCACATTTTGATTCATTATGCTACCATCTAACCATAAGAACTAGATGCATTTTGACCCTTTCCGGGTTTTTTGGAATTTGTTTCTGATGCTAAGGAAATTAACACGTCAGTTATGTCTACACACTTTAAACACTCATTCTTTTCTATAGTTATAAGTTTCTTAATTTCAAAATTCGACGCTTATTACATAGACAGATGTGTGTCCTCTGTAAATAGTGATACACTTCAATGTCTATATAAAAACAAAAACAGGTAACCAAACATGGAGACAAAAACCTCGAGAGGAGACAATCTGACCACGAAAACAAGCAACAAAATAAGCCCTGTAATGTTAAACCTAATGCAATGTCAAAGATAGTGTATACCATCACAGACGGTTATAGATGCAGTTAAAGTGCATGTATCTTCATCACCGACAGTGTCAACAAATACAGATCTTATCACTCTTAAAATATTGATTTCATTAAATAAACGTAGACAATTGTAATACTCTACACGACAAACGCACGGAATGTGTACATTACTGAAGGGTGAAGAGTTAAAGTGTACTAGTTCAATGATAAGACAATCCCGTGCAATTGCTTATATCATTGAGGTTAGATGTGTCATTAGACACGCCTCCCCACTCTCTGAACCATTGTCTCCATAATCGATCAGCTGCTGCCAAGTCAGTAATTACAGCAGATCTTAAATTAAACTTTAAAAAATAATCAAATTAAAATCTGTCTAAGAACAAACTAATCATCCAACGGCAATTCAAATTAATTAGGCGTAGTGTTTTAATATTCTGTAAATCCCATGGACATTAAAATTCCACTTGAAGGCAGATCATTTCTAACAGTTATCTAGGACAGATGTACTAATATTTATACCTGGCCATTTAAACGTTGGCTGGGGGGATAACTGTGATAAGGAACACATGGAAACAGAAGTGTGTTTGATTTTAACAAAGATAAACCAGCAATATCACGATCAAACTATGATTGTTTAACATTGCGTTAAGAATGAGGTAACATGCGTGTCTATGAATGAAAGAACGTCACCAATACACTATTGGAAGATCAGCTGAGCACGTGACAGATGTCATGTACGTTTCTTTCCATTTGTTTTCGTATAGATTCCGGAAGTGCAGGCAGGAAGTGACTCGATTGTATTGTTTCTATTTATATCCCGCACCTAATACAGCTCGCTTTGCGCTTAAGGTACATTAGTGACGGCGAAGAATGCCATACATGTAAAACATGTTTGTCTATGTCTGAGGCTGCTAAATTTACAGTTAGCTCACAATGTCCGGTAATATTACACCTAATGATCTCACTAGTTGATATATGATATATATATTACTGTACAGACATTCCCGTTATCAAAGGGCAAAATGTGGTCCGCTTAATGTGGTCGACATGCTTTTGTGTTCATATGAGGCTAAAATCAAAAAGCTTATCAAACCTAGTCAAGTCCTTTAATTTCACTCTTAGTTACACTGACGATGTGCTGTCTTTAAAAACCAAGAAGATGACTGACCACGGCGATGGTACATGTGTATACCTTCCTGAGTTCGAAATCGAGAACACTACTGGTTCTCACTTACAACATGGCCGATAGGGACGACGTACTGCTAAGATGTACAACAAGCGGGACGATTTCGATGTTGCAATCGTGAATTTTCCTTTTCCTGACAGTGTTTTAATGTTGCAATTTATTCGATATTCGGGAGCTTGCTCTGACTATTGTAGTATTCTAGATAGATAGATACTGCTAGATGAACAACACAACGATCTAAGGGTGCCATGATAATGACAATTATTGGCAAGTTTTATGTTCGCATCATGATCTCATAAGGTAATATTATATTTCCTTGTGCGAATATGAAGGTCGATTTTTATATTATTCTACTAAATATTCCTTGTTGTTTCATTGTTATAACCCCCATGCTAATATCTGGGTGCGATATTACTTGGATCTTACTTAAATCTATAAAGCGAGAATTGTCCTTACGGTGTTATTCTCTTTGTACTTTTTGAAAGAAATCCAGTGTTTATATTTCCTTTGATCATAATTTGGCCAATTTTGGTCGCCTTCGGGTTCCAATAACTGTTTTGTTGAAACTTGCAAAGATTTTTTTTCTTTTTTGTACTCATATATATCTTTGCTTTTATCGGGATCATAGTCATCCGTATAACAAGACTCTTGTTTTGTATAAAGTTCTGGTTAGGTTAAGACATATTGACGGATAGAGGAAAGAGATGATAGTACAGTATGCCTACACCATGATAGCCATACCGATGGGATCAGATAAAACAAGTCAGTCGTACCTAAGGATTGTGTATGTACAATTATATGTAATATGTAAACCAATACTAAAAATCATTGGTCAAATATTATTTCTAACCACTACAGAACAGATAAGCAACACCCTTTTACATAAAAAATAATGGAGCTTTTATGCTTCAATTTTTAACAACTAATCGAAAACTACTTACATGTATAAGCATTATGAGGAATGCCTTTCTATTTTCATCGGAATTACTCGATAATTGACTTAACTTAAGTAAGCGCATTCAACAAAGGAATAACTCTTGTTATTTCTATCAGAATCGTAATATAAACCAGATCATAACCATACCATTGCGTTCAGTTGAGGCGTGTTGACCTTTAGTGTAGGAAGTGCAGTAAACCAGGCTAGTTTTAAGCTAGAGCTTAGGTTTAATAACCATCACGTGACACTATCTAAGCTATGGAAAACAACTGCTAACATTCGTTTATTGGTAGCAGGGAATACGCGTAGGAATGTAAAACACGTATATTTGATTATATATAAAATATATATTATTGCGTGTCATCTGACTGATCCGTTTCCTATATAGATGTTTTGTAGTGTCATAATATTCGTCCTGACATCTATAGTTGTAAGGATTACATGACGTCACCAATATTTATGCGGCGTGATGTCAGGAAATCACAATGGAAGGCACAATTATATGATTTTTTATTTGATATCGTGACAAAATGGGATAATTGAAATAGTAACCTAGACCCATACACAATATGAACATATTTATATAGTAACGCAGTGAGAAAAGGCTCGGCGGATTGATACTTGTTTCAAATATGGCACCGTTCACGCTTTAGTGAGATAACAGTCCAATGGCAACCAATGCTTGGACCAATCACCAACTAGATACATAGCACATGTTCGGGATCCACTATATATAATTATAAACCCAACGAATGCTGACACACTTTTAATTCCATTGATGCACATTCAAGTTTCTTTGGCGGTAACGTCAACAATAGCGTCTTCCATCTGACCGCGTCACTCCATGTGCAGTGTGTCAATGACATGACGACCGTTTAATGTAAAATTTGATAACTATGAAAGGAAAAAAAATACTGTTGTTCACTGCGTACTTTCTAAATTTGCTCATATATCGATGTAGATTCACTGGAACTATATTGTCCTAGTAACCACGGCTACCGTAGTCACCATCGTGGCAACCCGCTTCGACTTTTTTTCTGCGTAATGTAGCATTTAAACATTTTTGAATGTAAATATAAGGATTGACTTTCATTTTGACGGCGTATACGGTAGTATGATACGATAGTAACTAACGCGCACCATAGAATATGTTAGTTGCCAACTGCGTCCATACTACCGTATACGCCGTCAAAATGAAGGTCACTCATTAAATATAACAAATCTGTTTTAGATTATCTTTTTATGAGTGTAATAAGACTCGTGTTACCCTTCAAATGAACTACTTAATTCTTCTCGCACGAAGACATAACGCGAAACGAATCTTGTAATACTACCATGTTTGCGTTGTAACGTCACTTTTTATTGGTTAATAACCATAATATGTTTTCCAACAGACCATGCACATGCATTGCTTTTTCAAAAATCTCCCCAGCAAATGTTAACAAGCAAGCCGCGGGATGAAAATATCCGCATTTAATTTTGTATGCACAATGTATTTAAACAAATCTAGCGGTCATACAAAACAAAAAGTTTCTATTTAATTTCTAGATCTACTTAGATATAAAACCTGTCAAGCTCGCTGCTATGATGTTCTGCTCAACGTATGACGAAAGTGAATTGAAAGAATGTTTGTAAATCTGTCAAATACTTATATTATGTGTGGACGAGTGATGCCGATAAGTTGTTGGATTTGATTTGAAATATTAGCGCGCGCAAAAGAACAGCCTGATTTTAAAAAAGAAGGACTCGCACAACTAAATCATTTACTATTTGTTATTACCAAACATTTTAGCTAACAACTTTAATATTTGAAGTTCAAAACCAGTGACTACTGTCTAGATGCATCAATGCATACCGAGCAAAGGCTACCAAATGACTGTCTTGTTAGGTTTAGTGGCATATTGGAGTGTCACAGAAGTTGACAACCGGAACTTTACAAGCAAAACCGGTGACCCAAAACAGAAACGCCTCCAGACATTTTGCCCCTGTGCAAATCCGTACACAGACATGAAAATATTTAAAAGTATATATTTTTCAAATGTTAAATACCTGAACATTTCATTTATCTAAAAATCTGTCATCATTTCCTTATTGAACTCCTTCAGTTGCCGAGTAATTAGCCGGAACTTATTTCAAATAGGAGCTAAAAACGTCTGAAACACTTGCTGATTGGCTGTTTTAGTTGTGTTAGTCCTAAATGCATTATCATGGTCACCTCGCTTATCATAGGCGTTTGTACACTGAGCCAGACGGGGAAAACTAATTCATAAAACATATGTTTGTATGTTATAGTAAACAATATAAACAATCATAATCATTTTTCTGGCGTTTTCTCACCTTCGTTATATTCCATCACAATGCACGCATATTACGTTGCTTAAGTAGACACCAAACACCTGTGTTAACGTTAATTGTCCAGCATGTGTTTAGAGGTATTGGGTGATCATACAACCAGGGTACCTGATTTTATTACCCTATTTGCACGCTCTTTACAAGATGTCACGACATATCTGTCCTGTTGATATATCTACCTGTATAGACATGGACGCGTACGTTTAGTTATGATATCAACTTTAATTGTTCTCGTAATTTTGTATCCCTGTTCCATAATAATGGTTTTGGGTTTTGAAACAATCCTACAAATTCCTATAATGAACTAAAAATTGAATGATTTTTTTCTGCTCGTGTCGTTTCATTGACCATACTGAAGTTTTTTTTATGTCTCTCTTACTTTTTATTTTTGCAACAAAACTCGTAAGATTTGTACATGGTTGACCAAATCGACAAAACACACGCGGGCTACATTATCAATATTTTTCGAAATTGACATAGTAAGAAATAGATGTATTCATATTTTTGTATTTTCAGATAATATTTTCGATTATTTTATGTCAGGACAACTTACTGTGACACTTCAACTGTCAAAAATAGCGAAAAGCAGACGGTATTGTTTTGATTTATTACGTTTTTTGCATTGTAAAGAGATTTTACAAGAAAATGTATTTGTTTTTTTTTCACCTATATCTGATATAATTTGTTGTACAAATATTTTTTTCCAACATTTACCATGAAAAATGGAATTCAAATATTAGAATTTCACAGCAATGTTGTATATGAATAAATACAATTTAAATGTTTCTATCGTATTTCTTAAAAGAGTTATTTTCTTTATATTTGTAATCTACAATGTTTGGCCAATTTGTCGGTATATACAAGTAAATGGTTTGCAAAAAGTGAATAGAATCATAACTGTCTGCATATAGAAGGTTTTTGTCATTTTATTGGACTTTGAACAGAAAGCGGCCCCAATGGGGTGCACTAATAAAATGCATAAAAACTGGAAAAACATACGGTAAAAGTTCATAAAAATTTGGAAATACTTCACACGCGTGTGTAAAAAATAAAAAGATATATTTTTTTCACTTCAAAAAATATATGTATTCTGCATGGAATACCCTAAAACTCTCACGGATGACTATATTTAGAATGTTATTAAACGCATTTAATAGTATTTTGTTAATTGTGAAACTGATATGAACTGCTGTATTTATTTTTTACTACAGTGGGTTAATATAATGTTCATCCCCGGAACCTATATGTGTACTAGCTAAAGGTGTTTTATCCATTAAAGAGAGTTATTCCTTGATTTGATTAATCAAACATACTACCATGCACGATTAAATAGATGCATCTCAAAGATGGTTCTACTTTATACCTATATCCTATTTCGCAGAAATTTCACTGGCGTAGTTTTATTGCATGATTCTCTGACATACCAATTAAAGTATAATTAATTAATGTTGACTTGTTACAAACCTACAGTCCTTTTTTTCTCACACCAAACAACAAGTCCACATATATACTTCCCAACACTTCCTTACACAATAAACATATACGGATAAACCAAACCGTCTAGGATTCACATACCGGTTTAATACTGCAAATATGGTGGACCAAAATGTACTTGTCAAAAGTGCATAACACTCCCACTGCGGCAGGAAGTAAAATGCTGAATTGCACACGATATACATGTATTTTTCAATAGGCGTTTAGATTCATTATTTACTGTAAATACCAACTGAAAGCATTACATTGGCATTGCCTTTAAAGTTATAGCATTTATTTCACATAAAATAATGTCTCATGTTTGCTTTAATGTTAAAGTAAAAATGTAAAAACTTGTTGGAAAGCTTTCTAATATCAATCATTAGCATGATGAATACTGACTCATTAGATGAAAATAAAGTGCATGCTTTGCATTGAACCTGTAATGCAGTTGGCATGCATACTGGACGATCTATACATAAAGAGAATGGTGTGCAAAGCTAACTTTAACAATACTGTGCGCTGATTAGATTGTATCGATTTCAAAGATACACGTAGCTCTATTTTGATCTTAGTGTATTGGATTCAGAACGTTATTCAATAGATATCCTTTTTTTGAATAAGAGAAACACATTTTTACGTTGTGTTGACTTCAGGATTATCAAAATAAGGTGTCCGTTGTTCTCAAGGATCAGACATGTATATACAGCCCCAATCCTATACAGACATCCTCCTGTAGTAGTGCAATGGAATTTCCATGTCACAATTGATTTGTAACCCTATAGATTGATATAAATTTGACTATTTTTTGAGAGATGCGTTCTGTTACCAATTAATCACATACCGAGTGTTTTATAAAGTGATAACAGTGTATCGGATAGCATTATGTCGGGTCGTATCACATACCGAGTGTTTTATAAAGTGATAACAGTGTCTCAGATAGCATTATGTCGGGTCGTATCACATACCGAGTATTTTATACAGTGATAACAGTGTCTCGGATAGCATTATGTCGGGTCGTATCACATACCGAGTGTTTTATAAAGTGATAACAGTGTCTAGGCTAGCATTATGTCCGGTCGTATCACATACCGAGTGTTTTATACAGTGATACCAGTTTCTCGGATAGCATTATGTCGGGTCGTATCCATGTTACTATGCCAATAGATCCCTTTTTAACAGAGTAGTGAATGCAATCCTCAAAATGCCGTTTCAAATATTTCAAGCAAAATTGTAATCTAAATTAACTGGATGGGATAGAGGATGTTGACACATGTGTTATGCATAACGCTTGCCTTCCCCGACATCTTGTCTGACGTATTTACTCTTGAGTATTCACTGAGAGTTCATGATACTATAATAATAATAATATACAGCATTTATATAGTGCCCTATATAATTTGTAAAATTACTCTAAGGCGCTTTACAACATATGGATAATAGTAATGGTTATAATTGTGAAAACAAACAACAAAGGCGTGCAATCACTTTCATACATTTAACAAGCAATGTGCACATAATTGAACAAATAAAAGGGTGGTATTTACATGACGTCTTTGCAAAGATTCTAAAATGCAGACGTGAAGAGGTGAGTTTGTATGTCTCTCTTGAACTTGGCCAGGGTATTTGACTTCCTAATAGCAGATGGTAAGCTATTCCACAACGCAGCCGAACCCCTCCCAAAGCATCTGTTTCCGTAGGTCACAGTACGAGATTTTGGACACACAACAAAGATTCTTACTCCGAGGGCAGTGATCTTGACGGCTGATACAGGGTAACAACTTCCTGTAGGTACTGAGGAGCTGTTCCATTCAGTGCCTTGTATGTGTATACCAGAAGTTTGTACTGCGACCTGTATCGTACAGTTAACCAGTGCAACGAATACAGCGCAGGTGTGATGTGCTCTCTCTTTCGAGCACGAGTAACTAGCCGTGCTGCAGTGTTCTGAACCCTCTCAGACGACTGTATATGTATCTGTTGTGTTGTTCCTGGTTTGGTCTCCTTAGTCTAGATTCTTGTTCCTTTGTGTTGACTTGTTTAGACTCAGGTCTTGTGTACCGCACAAAATTAAGTCATTAATGAGTCATTAAATTTTGATAAAGTACTGTGTTCACCACATAATTATTTTTTGTTTAGTACGGACATCGATGTTTTTCATTCTATAATAATCTATGTCCAATTAGCGATGTTTATTTTAAAGAGACTATTTCGATGAGAATATTTGTTTCAAACACATAAATTAACCCTTGCTGAATATCTATGTAATCGATTAGCGTTCATACCGCTATGAACATTGCAAACTTGCCCTTCAATCCTTGAGAAAGTGGTGCACATGCTACTGTACCAGAATCAATTGAATTTCGTAATATGTTCTTGAATTTTATCTAAGCTTGCATGGCAGATGTCGTCGATAAAACAGAAGACGCGTTCCTCCCGGAACACCTGGTCTAATTATCCGTGTATATTTCTAAGGGTTATACGAAATATAAACTAAACATAAGACCCACGTACAGCTTCATTTACAGATGATTGGGTAAAACGATTCCGAAGAGGCATTTAGCATAACGTCAAAACATACTTTGGCATTTGGTTCTTATCTGCCATCGAAATCAAAATACCCGATGTGTCCCCCACGTGTCCTGATCGATGCTCGTAGTCGTTTGAGTATAGAATTAATGAGAGCATTGCTTTTTCGTATTGGGATGTTGTTCCATTCTACTTATGCCACCGGCTGTCCTTTGCATAACGTAACTGGGCATATTTCGACTTTTTCAGTATCGTTCGGTCCAGCCGATTCCACATTTGTTAATTTTGACCGTTTCTTGTTGAAAAATGATATATAAATTATACGTTAGGTTGTTCAAATTAATTCGTTTTTCTAGCGAATAACATAGTTGGTAAAGATTATGTTGACGAATCAGAATCAGCAGTTTGCATGGTTCTGAATATTGTACTTATTATTTACAGATGTTACTTCATGTTACTTTTGTTTAGTGAGCTAACTCTCGGCTTGAACTCAATGGGCTACATGCTTGATCAGTGGGGATCGTGTTACATGTGGTGCAGTGGTAAACATGATTTTCCATGAAGTTACATGCTAGTTCAGTGAGCCAAATGTTAGTTCATTGGCATCAGTTTAGTTCAGAGGATAACATTGTGGCGTCATTGATGCTAAATCACCGGGCTACACATAAATGCAGAACGCCCATGTTCTAGTTCAGTAGAGTGCATGTGAATCAAGAAAGTTCATATTAATCCAGTGTGCTTTTAAATGAAACGAAAAGAGACTAAGTGTTTGTTATTGAATGTTGATAGCGTTCTGATGATAACTGTATCCTGGCTGATAAAGTAAATCCTTTTATGAACGATTATCATCTAAGGTTTCAAAACGAGTTTAACAAAAGTAATGATCTATCATTACTACTGTGTATTTGGGTCACAAGTAACTACCGTCTCTCGATATCTTAAGCATCATAATCTTTATTCCCTCGAAAGTAGATGTTGGCGGTCTTCAGAGTCGCTACACTTGCTCCAAGCCCTGACCTATATATCTCCTGTCTCCTCAGCTATATCTATCACAAGATATGAAAGAGTACACCTAACAACCGTACGTACTGTTATGTTAATACGGCTGTCTGTCCGTCCATCAGTGCAATAAGCCCCATCAATGCCATTGTTCATTTTGTGCATTTAATATGCATATTTAAAGATGTACCTTTTACATTTACACGTATATTACTATTATGGATGGATTTTTGACTCGTGAGTAAAATGTATGGAATATAGGTATGGAATAAGTATGAATGCATCACATGTATTACTTAAGAGGCATTTCACATTTGCTGCACTTTGGGTAGTAATCCATACATGAGTAACGAATTACTACACTTCAAAGACTTCAGGTTAGTTAATCTCACTCTGTGTTTGGTTATCAGTAAACGACATATTGTCAGGATGTATTTCTTAATAGTGTGATAGATGCGGATACGTTACTATTCATGTGGAGTAGCTTTCTATGTAAACTAGTCTTGAAAGATGCCACGTGCACTCCCTGATCTCACTGCTGTGAGAGCTCAGTCACAACATGGGTAAATATTTAGCACGTGCATGAGTGTGTTCGGCATTATTTCAACAACATGATGATAACCATTGATCGTGTTTATTTTCTTTTGCTACCAGAATGTTCCTAAAGTTATGATATTAAACAGTTGGGTCATATTTGATATTATCTTAATGATATTTAAGTTACCGAAATAGTTGGTTTAATCTAGCGATCAAATATGCTTGCGAATCTATATGTTTTATAAAACCAGATGTTAAACAATTGTTTGGTGATATTTAACCCTAACAATTTAATGACCATTATAACGGTGATTAGGTAGGTCTAGGCTAGATATCCCGACAATTTACATATAAATAATTACCTAAATTAATTAAACATCATAGCTACCAAAATATTTATAATATTAGCAGACAACGGCCAGGCAAAAAGCCATATTGCTTCTTATGCTCTTTTTATGACGCTTATGAAATCTTGTCATTTTTAAATGTTACCAATCTAGATGTCGACCGTCCAACTGCCAAAATATATTTCCATGAAAATATTCCATTCTGCCGTCAGGTTATTAAAAAACTTTTCCCTGTATGTACCCGATATTTTAATCTCCAAATACAAATACATTCTGTTAACGTTCAATGCCCTTGTGATGTAATGATAACAGCAATATGGGTATGCATGGACACATTTGCAATTTCAACATGGAGCATAGAAAAGTCTCATTAGCAGCTACAGGGCCTCTCTTTGTAAACTCCTTTGCTGACGTCATGGTTTCAATAATAAAGGGGAGGTAATAGATCGGATCACCACATTAGCCAATGATAAATTAGATTTCAGTTCCATTGTATGCTATTTATTACCATTGTAGGCACGCTATTCCTCACTGTTACAAAGAATATAACACAATCTCCAAACAAGAAACATGTTCTTCCAAAATCCATAATGACTATATTTAGACACCTAATATGTGCAACACAATGATCAATACTTCTGCACACTGTATCAACATATATTATACTATACGACAGTGCATAACTGCTTGTAAACATGAAATGAGAATATTAAGTAAGCATCCCCATTCCTGTTTCTTTCCTATGCTTATTGATCGTGTTCCCCCACCATTCGTTGACACTGAGATTATATTGCCTATACTCGGTACAGACTGCACTGCAACGTCACTGTGTATGATCAGAGTCGCCGAAGCGAAAAGTTGCCTTGAGCTATAGCTAGCTGTAAAAACTCTTAAACGGATGTTGATGGCATGAAGTTTGGTATTATTATACAGCATCTCCATAGCATAAACCTTCTGCTACTGGTCTGTGCAGAGGAAAAGGAATCGTTCTTACTGGAGCCAGCACTGTTATATTTATGACTGAAACGCCAGAGATCCTGTTTTCTACGGATTTGACTTGGTAATTAGATGTGATTTGATGTGTTGATTTTGAAATTTTCAAGTGGCTAATCACTTTTTGTCTATAACAGGCAATGCTGGATTTTTTTACAAATATTTCTGACAATATGAATATACTATTTGTGAGTGGGTTTGAGATGACGTGTTAATATGCACACTGGTAGTGTGAAGGGGGAATTCACCTGTCACGCCGGTGTGTATGAGCTCCCCTGATGCCCTTCAAATCAGAAAGGGCTTTTTCTGTGGAAGAAAATATCCCAAGAGTAGACAAGCGTTAACTTTATATCTCAACGATGAGTTATTGTACCAGACGACAACTTGTGCTACATGTGAAATATACTGAAGTGAAAGAATAAAGAATATTTAAATGGGAATCGAAATGCCTCAGTAGCAGATATCCACATAGGCAAAGCACGGTGAGAGAAGCGATGTATTGAGCTACACATTTCTGACATGAATTCTACCTCCATTAAACATTTGGCTAGTACCGGTCATACGATAAGTAGTCTGTAGGTCAGGATCTGTGCTTAGATAAGGCCAGACTAGCCTCTGGACCTAGGGACTCCTATCAACGCACTCATACGGAGGATCTTCGGAATATGCCAGAATGTTTTATACTGTATTTCCTATATTTATATATAAATCCCTGTTCACAGTAGAGTTTAATTGCCTACCTTTATAATGTTTTCCAATTCATCAGCTGATGTAAGTCAACATGGATCGGTGTTGGAGTGGCGAAGCATCCCCACTTATTTGCATGCTTACTGTTCGTGGAACTACACATAGTTACTGGACTATATAGGAATGTAGCGGAACACCAACTCTAACTGTACAGGTAAGTCGTTTGGTGGAATGCCTCTGCTATTTTTAAATCATGTTTAATCGTTAGTTATCTTCATAACGGTTTAAAGAATGCCGAACTTATTTTCTGGATTCCCATGTTCACTATAAATATGAAGATATATAAATGATGTTGGAATTGTATTTTGTTCATTTCATATTGAATATATCAACTGATAACCCCGATATCTACATGTTTGTTATATTCCCGTTATGATGTGATATTGTTTGAAATTGTAAACACATTCTACTTGAATAATGCTGCATTGCTAAGTTTACTTCCGGGTAAGGCTAAGCGAGTTTGACTTGATTCCATATTGTCATTGATATTACAAGTTGAAAGTAAATAGACAACTAACATACAACAGAGAAGGGAATGGCATTCTTTTGAGACACATGTTATCTATCGTGATAAATGTTTTACCGAATGGCTTTCTCACGTTTTGGCTTGATAACGAGATCATGTCAGTATTCCTACCTCGGCGTCTGCTGTTAGCATATTAGGGTGCCAAAGCTGCTTTTACTTTTACAATTGTCTTATAATGTATTTTAAACAAACGGTTTCTTTATCCTATGTGTATACACTTGGTCTTTTTTAATATCAAGGAATTGTGTGTGAATTATTTGTTTTTAATGATTTCAAAAACGGATACGATAATACCAAGGTCAAACATAACCGTCAAGGTTAAAGAGTGCCATGTGCTAAGTTTGTGTAATATCCGCCATTTTGAGACTTTTGGACGGTTGTGCCGTCTACATATGTCTCCTTGCATCGGGTCGTGGAACTTGCACGATAATGCCGAGCATCTATAATGCAGGCGAGTTGGGGCAACCGTTTCGTCAACTGGACATCGAATACACATAGCATAACACTAGATAGCTGGCAGAGTAATCGGCTTGAATAACACACTCATAAACCTTATCACTACACAACCACACAATCAGCCCCATTCATCCTGCGATGTCAGTCAAACAGACACCACCTGTTATTCTTAATACAATGATAATTCCAAGAGTATTCAACTTTTATTTATGTTTGTAACAAACCTGAATGATAGGCGTGAATTAACTAAATAAGTCTGTTTGGTTTGTTTTATTCCAGACATGAATATGGTAATTCGTGACATAAATATATTATTTGTAGGCTGTCTGCGTGATCGGTTCATATAAGTAATAAAACACATACTTATATCTGCATTATTAGTTGATATTAAGTGTAAAAATAACTATACACTTGCCTGCTACAGGCCGGTAACACTAATTTGAGTGATTGTGTTATTATTGATCCTCACACCGTTCACATACCGCTACACACACAAAGTCATAAATAAACTTAATGTGAACAGGTGCGTTGCTATTTTCCTGAAGTAGAAGGTGACACCACAAATTAAAAGGATATTTGAGGATTTAAACACCTCTTTATACACAGCATGAAGGACAATAATAAGACATAACATGAACTATGATGGACTATCTTAAGGTAAGTCCGAAAGCTGCCCCGTCTTTTTTTTTTTGTCTTTTTGTTTTGTTTTGAGTAGCAAGATATACTTGTGTAATAGGTAACTTGGTCAAGCTAAATATAGTTAACATTCACGTTTTGTTAAAAATAGTTTGGAGACATTTCATATATTGATATCTTGATATCATGGCAACTGATACGTAACATAATTTTAGTTACGGATGTATCATGCCATTCCTATTTTACAATGTTACAGTAGTGTACCAGTGGCCTCTCTGTGTTCCCTGTGTTCAATGTATTAATTTAGTCCTTGGTGTTCAGATCCTCATCGCCCCAGACATGTGAAGCCTTTCCATGCTGTCCTTCCTCAAAATAGTTTGATCAATACCAAAGATGTCCATGTGACTTTATAGTTCTTTGGTTCAGTGTATCAACTCAAACAGACGTTTTTCTCTATAGTTTTATTATAGTTTGAAGTGAAAATACAACTGTTCGTACATATCATACAACTTCCATGTAACTGCGGTATGTACATAATAATTACCAATGTAATATATGAGGTTTACATAAACATTGCTAAATATAGTGGATGATTAAAACAAGCTTAAAGCATTCTCGCGTTGGTGATACTATGGCTTGCTACATAATAAATTCCACTTAACATCACCCAAAATACTACTCTAATGCGCAAAGAACGGTGCGGGATTGGCAACGTTCCTCACAAATATCGTATACCCACTGTTTGAGCTTCGAAACAAAGAATACAAAATTTACTACGATAGGAGTATGCTTTATCTTTCAATAACAGTAACGATTTTCTATAATGTAAGTTCCTTATACTACATGCTTACTTTAGAATCACCAGATATTCCAGCATAGCGGTGAACAAACAATACAATAGCCACCTCTATCGCATACAACATCAGGTAGAAATAAATACCACGATTCCAAAACATAAAAATACTCGTTTATAAAACATCGATGCTGTATTCGATCACTGAATTTTGTTCTAACTCTCACTCCAAATTGCCTTCCCCTTACGCTAACGTGAATGATTGGGCTTACGAATGTCTTGCACATATTTCAAATGAGTCTGACATACACCCCACTTCTATCTATCCCCAAGGGGCGTATTTTCTCTTGCTATCTTCCCTACGTCTAATCCAACGCCGCCTTAGATAACTACACTTTTTGCTGTCGACAGAGGAGCCTCCACAATCCATCAAGGAGACCAATCGAAATTAGGCTGTATGAATCACCAGATGACTTGAAACCATTTTATGAATATGACTTTCTGTGCTATGGGGGTTCTATTTCATCTAGTTTATTGTCTTTTGCTACGAATCTCTTTTAGTGGACATGTCAACCTTTATTACAAATTCATTTAGAAACATAATAGAAAACGGTTCCTATAACTCTGTATTGACGATTTGTCTTAATAATAGTATGTTTGTTGTGCTATAATGTATCAGTGCTATCTATTCTAATTGGAAAGTTTCCCATCTTCAAGGGCAGGCAAATGTATTATAAGCTGGATTGTACTGGTAATTTGAGAACACATATGACTGTCTGAATCTGATGCGATTTTGATGATTTATAGTTATGTATTTTGTCTGTGTATAAAAGGGTGATGTTTGATGTAGCCATATGTATCTTTTTTCCGTGTATATCTGTTTTTATAGTTGGATCCTATTAGGTCTAGGCTCGTTATCTTTGGATATTGGTGGACTCGGATCAACCTTACATGCTTAGTCTGCGGTCGATGTCAGTCCGTGATGATGGAAGTGTTGGTTCCAGCTCGCAATAGATACATACATGTTCCCCGACGAGTTACAGTTGGCTATGTTTATCTTAGTTTGATATTATATAAAAAAAACAATATTGAATACCTTTTTCCTGGGTCCAATTGGGGAAACAATTTGGAAATGAGCTATGATGAAATCGCATTATTTCTTGACATTATAGTTGAAAGAATGACCAATCAAATAACATCTTGGGTGCTACCCAACTAGTGGGAAACCAAAAATGGTTAGCAACTGCTAGCAGGTTTATTCAATGAGTCGTGAGTCAGGAAACATTTTGTGGTTGAAAACCTCTAGTAGTTGTGGGAAAATATATGCATACATATACTCGTGTGTATTGTCTGTTTGTATCGGGAATGGGGTGAGGTAGGATCAGCGTAACATATCTGAAATACTTGTTTAAAAATAAACTATCTAGATTTGTGTCGTTTTAAGAGATTCTATAGGCACGTTTTTTCTTTACTTATTTTTTATACATGTTTCAGAACATTTTAAACATGGGTTTTCAACCTTATTTCCTCAATAGACGCACTGCCATATGGTGCAGTAAACTATTCATTTTGTTTGCCTTTCTTCATCAACATACTAACATTTAAAGAAGGTGCTTCTTTAATTCGACTTTTCAGGTGTTTATAATTTTATAAGGCATGGTATATCTAGATCTTGGGATGCATTTTAGTCGGATAAGTCGTATATATGGTCATTAGACTATAGCTAGCAGTGTCACGCATGTGCTGCCTTTTGGCCCGAGGTTCATCTATTTCTATCAATCCTCATTATCAGTATTCCAACAACATACGCTCGCACGCATAGACATCGCGAGATTTATCTCTGCCAATGAAGCAACCTTTTTCGCAATCTGCCAGAGTGTAATTAAGAAATATTCCGCGTTTATCTGACGGTCCTTCAATAATCTTCGGGCCTTTCATGTAAGCTATCGACACAATTGGAATCAGGGAGTAGTATGACCCATTACACGGAGGTGGACGCGGCTGCGTTGATTACAAGCGGAACCGAGAGCATGCTACATGTTGTAATAGAAATTTGTGTTTTACCTACAATGTAGCACACGTGCATTTTCTCAGACTGGTGAATCGATTGAGATATCATATTTCAAAATGAAATATCAATCCAAGGGTTTCAAAGTAGTACACTGCCTTATAGTATTATTAAAGCAATATAGACTTCAGAGAAGTTACCATTTTGTCCTTACTGAACTAGAACAGGTGTACACGTACAACGGGAGTGAACATCGCCATACAGAAACAATTAAAACCAGCATTTCTTATTCTTTTCGTTAATACGCTTAAAATGTTCAGTAAGAGGCAATTTTTATTACTTGGCAAGAACTAGATAATTTGAGGATAAATACAGACCTGCAGTTTGATCCACTATAATCAGTTTGGCTGTCATTAGCGGAGCTACAGCAATACTTAAGACCTCAATTAGACGGTGCTAAGTGGTTGTGAACACATCTTAACATAGCACCAAGACTAGCTACAACAGTCTCTATGTTTCTATTTCACTTATACCAGTAGCAGCTGTAGAGTTTTAAAGAATATAAATGTATCCATTCAAGTCAGTAACAACATGTATACGAGTGAATTTAACATACTCATATATTTCTGTTGGAGTATAAAACATAACTACATATAATGTACACATTTATAACAGTTACACCAGTGACATATTAGACATTTTTGAATTGATGAAAATATAGATTTTCACAGCATCGAAGATATAACTTATAATTTTTCATTTCCGATGATAGATTAAGTGGCTGTAAGCAAATCTTTATACATAGATAAATAATAGCAGACAGCAGTGATGTGTCTTTTAAAAGCTCATTCAAAAAGGCGCGCAGTCTTGTTGTCACGCGTGACGTCATTAAAATACGGCGTCAAAAAGGAGTATTACCATACTTTTTATACAGCAACAATTTCGTCTCTGTGCTTGAAAATGCAATAAATACAAAATCTAAAAATAAATCCCTTTGAATACCATTTATTTTCAACTTATATAGCATACCAAACCTAAAATTTCAGTTGTGCTGAGCACTCGTGAGAAATATCAATATACTGTCATACTCGTGAATTAACGTGCGGCAACTGAATAGATACATATAGGATAACAATATATAACCTATCGAGTTATTAATGTGTTTTTTTAATTATTTTATAAGTATCAATCATTGATGTGAGAGTTACATTTAATTACCAATAAGATTTATAACAGTTAAACATGTGACATTCCTCTCTACCCCTCTTAAATTATCAGCTGTACAATGTAACCTGTATTTTTACGACGCTTATTTCATACTATTGTCAATCAGTAATCGCCTATCAAAGCAATGTCATACTTCAATTAATGTGTGAACTATTATAAATATATATAAGATTCTGTTCATAATCACCCAAACAATATGTATAACGACATATAAAGATATACCTGGTGTATGTAAAACACACACGGACAGAATCAAAATTAACATTAATGGTTTAGTAATACACATGGGACATATATGAAGTGTATTTGTCAATTGACCTCTTCGTAAAACCTTGTTCATCTATTCCCATTCTCGACCCATATTACTTTTTTCTGTATTTACTCTTATCTAACATTTCATTTCGGGATTAATTAGAAATGAAGCTCTGAGAAAAAATAAATTAAATTACATTTTTCATCGATTACATTAAGCGAATATCACCGTTTGGGCAATAGTGAGTCGTTCCAGAGGTAACCCCGGACTACGGGAATAGCAGTTATGATTGCCACTTAGGTACAACAGGTCCGTCCCCGGTAGAAATATCTCCCGGAGGTAATTTTAAACTTAGGTCGGGTACAGAATCACTCACGGGGGTTACAGTACTATTACATCTGGTATAGGATATCTCACAGGGAACTTTGGTATATCGATATACAATTGATTGTAATAGATTATATGTAGAGTATCACTAGCCAATAATAACAATCCCCACGGAGATTTGTAAGGTACCTGTCAGTATGAAGGCTTCCAGCCGCACCATCAGACCCACCAACAGTCTCACATACTTACGGACAGACATATAACACCATAAGCACATTGAAAGCCATACAATTGTAGTGCCACACAAGCGAATAATGTTCAATAAAAACATAATCAAGTTATGTATGACCAATTAATATGACAGGTACATTGTAGTTCCTTTTACTTACAGCACGACACACTATAGATCCAAAGTGTTATGTATCATATTGTCATACTGGTAAGTTCACAGTTGTAGCCTCTTCAAAAGGTTTAATACAGAAATATGAAATTAATACATTCAACATACATTGCACATTAAGTTTGAATTTAGAATAATGTACCAAATAAAAGAGAATATCATTCAGCTCTCAATAGTTCTAGCGACTGTTTCATGAATATTGAATATAACATACATTAAGTGTATACACAATCTAACAAAAACACGTTTATTTAGAAAAATATTTTCCGTCGTTCACCATAGCGAGTTGTTCACCATATCAAGGTACTCAATTTTGACTTGTACATTTCAACTATATCTGCAAAATCGTTTTTATCTTGTATAAAACGACCCTGTTTACATAGTCTTCCATCGTCTAGGGCCTTTTAGATGTACTCCCCGTTGCTTACTCAAGGACATGTTCAGATAATCTTAATTAACTGTTTGATGTGGAGTGAAAAGATTCTTTGGAAGAACATTAACTTTTTTCAGTCATAAACATATGTGTGGACATATGAAAAAAATGCTTTCATGTTCTTTAGTCTATTGTTTATCATTAAAATGTTACAGATTTAATCATTGTCATTCATTATATCATGTAGTCAATCGTGCCTTGCCACCTCGTTGATTTGGTTATACACCAGGTAAGGAATACAAACTGCGCTTACACGATCAGCTGATTATTCTTATGCAGCACTTTGGTAATTATCGATTTGATTTTAACTTTTTGTGTTTGAAAATACGTCATCTTATTTTAAAATGTTTGTTATTGAATGCAAAAATTGATTGTGATACTCACTGGTGAGCATACATCCAATATTTAAGATTTTAACCAACGTGCTTTACAATAGCTCCTTAATATGTGTAACACACACACACGGTCTAGGGCGGATTATATTATTCGTTCTCGACCCTTTTATTATCAAACTTCATGCTGGAAGAGATGCATTGCCTTGAGCCGTAAACTAGTGACGCTGGGTAAATATCACTGGGGCTCACTGTTACAGATTAGCCATCACCAGTTTCCGCCATGTACAGTGACAGTCAACTATAGCGGTGTTATGTAAATGATAATTGGTAGGTATCGATGATAAATCCCGTACTAAACCCAGTCTTGTGCATTAGAAACTGATTGCATAATAACGTTCCCGAAACACTGACTTCGGATTAGATAATGCGTTTCGGAAGTATAAATTCAAGCTAAAAATGACACATTCTTCTTGCTGCTAACAAGCACTGCCATGAAGTAATATACTGTTTGTGCTTTCTTGTTTTAGTTGCTAGTGGCGATGATTGCTTCCGTGTTTCCTTGAGAATTAAGGGCTGTTGGTTAGTTTAAATTGATGTGATGGCAACCAGATGTAGTCATAAATCATCAACAGAAAAACTATACTTGAACGCGTTTGGTAAATGTTATTAAATGCGCACTGCAAAGCATTATCCCTTCACTATTACAAATCGTGTACAGACATAGTACAGCGCATGCGTCATAATGCCGGCGAAAGTACTACATCCGTTAATATTTAATTAGCTATCTCTAACTTTTTCATGAGAAAAATTGTCTGTTATAGACTTGGTAGATATTCATGATGAAAGTTCCATGTTTATATTGGCTTGGAATAATTATTATTTGTACGGCGTAAGGTGGCCACTATATACTTATCTACCCACATATTACCTTTTTATATTGCTTTTTCCCCTCTCATTTTGGGATTTATCATGGTTGCAATCAATCACATATTACGTTAGTGTGTATCAGGAAGATTTATCATGCTCAACTCACTCAGATAATACGTATGTGTGTATTAGGAAGATTTAGCATGCTCAACTCACTCAGATATTACTTAAGTGTGTATCAGAAAGATTTATCATGCTCAACTCACTCAGATATAACATAAGTGTATCAGGAAGATTTATCATGCTCGAAGCACTCACATATTACATAAGTGTGTATCAGGAAGATGTATCATGCTCGAATCACTCCCATATTATATAAGTGTATCAGGAAGATTTATCATACTCGAATCACTCACATATTACATAAGGGTGTATCAGGAAGATGTATCATGCTCGAGTCACTCACATATTACATAAGTGTGTATCGGGAAGATTTATCTTGCTCGAATCGCTCACATATTACATAAGTGTGTAACAGGAAGATGTATCATGCTCGAATCACTCACATATTACATAAGTGTATCAGGAAGATTGATAATGCTCGAATCACTCACATATTATATAAGTGTGTATCAGGAAGAAACATCATGCTCGAATCACTCACATATTACATAAGTGTGTACCAGGAAAATGTATCATGCTCGAATAACTCACATACTACATAAGTGTGTATCAGGAAGATGCAACATGCTCGAATCACTCACATATTACATAAGTGTGTATCAGGAAGATTAATCATGCTCAAATCACTCACATATTACATAAGTGTGTATCAGGAAGATTTATCATGCTCGAATCACTCACATATTTCATAAGTGTGTATCAGGAAGATGTATCATGCTCGAATCACTCACATATTACATAAGTGTGTATCGGGAAGATTTATCTTGCTCGAATCACTCACATATTACATAAGTGTGTATCAGGAAGATGCATCATGCTCGAATCACTCACATATTACATAAATGTGTATCAGGAAGATTTATCATGCTCGAATCACTCACATATTACATAAGTGTGTATCAGGAAGATTAATCATGCTCAAATCACTCACATATTACATAAGTGTGTATCAGGAAGATTTATCATGCTCGAATCACTCACATATTTCATAAGTGTGTATCAGGAAGATGTATCATGCTCGAATCACTCACATATTACATAAGTGTGTATCAGGAAGATGTATCAGGCTGAAAACACTCGAATATTGACGGGAACATTCAGTAGAATAAAATAAAATACAAAATTGGTCTTAATTGCGTATTTATTCGTTGCATAACACCCAGCATACATAATAACTTTAATTGAAAATCGACAGTCAAAGCAAAGTTATAGGCAATCGACGTGTTACACGTTGGTAACATTGCAGCCAAAATTACTATTCAATACATTGTCTTTTATAGTTGTAATGACGGAATAGCAGGAATTTATCATTAAAATGTCACAATCACCTGATGACGTTACATTTTGATATTATAATCATCTAATTGACTATGACGACTTTTCCGTCGGTAAATGACACCACGTCATGGAAATGGAAATGATTGCATGGGCTAGCCGTGAAGGTCTAACATATGGGCTTGCCGTGAAGGTCTAACATATGGGCTAGCCGTGAAGGTCTAACATATGGGTTTGCCGTGAAAGTCTAACATATGGGCTTGCCGTGAAGGTCTAACATATGGGCTAGCCGTGAAGGTCTAACATATGGGCTGGCCGTGAAGGTCTAACATACCAATGCGGTGAAGGTCTCATACATGGGCTTGCCGTGAAGGTCTAACATATGGGCTGGCCGTTAAGGTCTAACATACGGGCTTGCCGTGAAGGTCTAACACATGGGCTTGCTGTGAAGGTCTAACATATGGGCTTGCCGTGAAGGTCTAACATATGGTCTGGCCGTTAAGGTCTAACATACGGGCTTGCCGTGAAGGTCTAACATATAGGCTGGCCGTGAAGGTCTAACATACCAATGCGGTGAAGGTCTAATACATGGGCTTGCCGTGAAGGTCTAACATATGGGCTCGCCGTGAAGGTCTAGCACATGGGCTTGCCGACAAGGTCTACCACATGGGCTTGTCGTGTAAGTCTAACACATAGGCTTGCCGTGAAGGTCTAGCATGTGGGCCTGCCGTGAAGTTCTACCACATAGGCTTACCGTGAAGTTCTAATATATGTGCTTACTGTGAAGGTCTAACATACGGGCTTGCCGTGAAAGTCTAACACCTGGGCTTGCTGCCGTGAAGGTCTAGCATGTGGGCCTGCCGTGAAGTTCTACCACATAGGCTTACCGTGAAGTTCTAATATATGTGCTTACCGTGAAGGTCTAACATACGGGCTTGCCGTGAAAGTCTAACACCTGGGCTTGCTGCCGTGAAGGTCTAACATATGGGCTGGCCGTGAAGGTCTAACATATTGACTGGCCGTGAAGGTCTAACATACTGATTGGCCGTGAAGGTCTAACATATGGGCTTGCCGTGAAGGTCTAGAATATGGACTGGCCGTGAAGGTCTAACATATCCATGCGATGAAGGTCTAATACATGGGCTTGCCGTGGAGGTCTAACATATGGGCTCGCCGTGAAGGTCTAGCATATGGACTGGCCGTGTAGGTCTAACATACCCATGCGGTGAAGGTCTAGCACATGGGCTTGCCGTGAAGGTCTAACACATGGGCTTGCCGTGAAGGTCTAACACATTGGCTGGCCGTGAAGGTCTAACATATTGGCTGGGCGTGAAGGTCTTACATGTTTGTTGTCTTGGAGTTATATCTATGGTACATGCTACTTTTCTGCTCTTTCCAAATATAGTCTTAGTATGTCTTTTTTACAAACCTTTCAGGTTAGAGGTGGTAGAAAAAAAAGTGAATCCTTTTGTAGGTATGTAGACTATGGTCAGTCCACGTTAGAGTGTTTAATTTGGTTGGAGAACCTTAACAAAGCAAACGTTAACTTACTCGACGGTTTACAAAAGGTGATGCTAATGACACTAATAACTACAGAGGAATAACGTTAGTGAGCTGTTTGTCGAAATTATTTACTAGTGTTTTAAACAAAAGATTTTAAAATGGTCGGAGCGGTATAACATGATCATCGATTCTCAGTTCGGGTTTAATCCTGGTGTAGGCACCAGCGATGCTATATTTGCTTTGCGTGGTATCATTAAGAAATAATTGGCAAATAATCGAAAACTTCACTGCTGTTTTGTCGACTACCGTAAGGCATTTAATAGTATAAACAGGAATACATATTTTTGAAGTTATCTCGTAGTGGAGTGACTGGTAAATTACTGAATATTTTAAAATCTTTGTATAATGGTTTAAAGACTTTTGTTAGATATAAGTCTGAACTGTCTGATTTTATAAATGTTCACAAGGTTTGATGCAGGGTGAAGGGTTATCTCCCTTACTTTATTCAATGGATGTCAATGACTTTGAGAATGAGTTCATTAATACATCATGTGATGCGTGATATCTAAGAGATATTTTCCTTTTTTTGTTGATGTACGCTGATAATACTGTTCTATTCTCAGAGTCAGCTTCTGGTTTACAGGACATGTTAGACTCTTTGAAACAGTACAGCGACAACTGACAGCTTACGGTGAATATTGAAAAGACAAAAAAATGTTGTCTTCCGAAAAAGTGGCAGATTACATGCAAACACAACATTTTATTTTGAAAATAAAGAAATAGAAATTGTTAATAATTATAACTTCCTAGGTATTACATTGAATTTTAACGGCAAGTTTACAAAAACTCAATGTATTATTGCTGATCAAGGACGCAAATGTATGTTCAACATTTGTGAAAATATGAAACAATTTATCCCTCAATGTCGAGTCAAAGCTAAAGGCGTTTGATGTCTATGTTTCCACTGTCATTAATTATGGTTGTGAAGTATGGGGTTTTAATGCTACTGATAAGGTTGAAAAAGTACTTATTGATTTTTTTAAAAGGAACCCTGAATGTTAATAGGAGTACATCCTCTTTTATGGTGTACATGGTTCTAGGGCGTTTACCTTTACAAAGTATGCGTAAGTGTCGAATAATCAAATATTGGGTGAAATTAATTAAGTCTGATAATTGTATTCTCAAGTCAGTATATGAAGACATAGATGAATGTAATAACAGAAACTGGCGATGCCAAATCAAAATTGTGTTAATAACTTCGGGTTTCGGGGATGTTTGGTTAAATCATTATGTAGTAAATGAAAATGTGTTTTTACATTATTTTAAGCAGCGTTTAATTGATAATTTTATTCAAAAGCGGAACGAATTTGTCGAAAATTCATCAAAATATTTTTTGAATAAGTTTTTCATCAATAGTTTTTGCTCCAGTATAATTTCTTAATTTCGACTATCGTCGCATCAGTTATGCATTGAAGCAGGCAGATATTCTAATACCCCAAGGGTTAACAGAATTAGTAATTATTGTGATCAACACTCAGTAGAGGAAGAATTTCATTATGTTTTAATATATCCCCTTTATGCATATTTAAGTAAGAAAAAAATCAAAAAATATTACTGGAACAGACCGTCTTCATTTAAACTGGTGCAGTTGCTAGCAATACATAATAGAAAAGAACTATTTAATCACGGTAAATACCTGCAATTATGTCTACTATTACGGCCAAAGTTTCAAAATTAGTATATTGTACAGTTATTAACTTATTTCAAGTTTATGAACGTTTATGACTAGGTTCGTCTCCTAGCGCACATGACATTGACTATCCTCCTCTCGGTGTACCTCAGGTGATTATATAATGTATTTTACTATATGTTGTCCATTTGTAATTAAGCCTTACAATACGGTCAAGTTACCGAAATGGTTAGTTTCATGTACCTTATTTTAAATTAATGTTGTAATAATATGCCTATGGGCCGCAAAGCTTAAAGCTAATACACAATACAATACAATAATGACCGTATATAGTATATATATTTATATTCTCTCGCCGAACATTGATTTTGTTTAATGGGAGACAAAGCATTATTCCTTACTTTGAGAGTGTGACAAACAAGCCTCAGTCCTCGGTGTGAAATTCTTGAATATCAAACTTATCTCGGGTTTTACTTATTTGTCATACTCTTAAATTTTGGAAATATTAATCAGTTGTACACGAATTCAATGAGCGTCCTCACGTTCAGGAGATACTATATATTTTCGAAATCCTAGCTAGGAGTTGCAAGAACTCAATCTGTTAAGATTAGTATCTGATAGGCTGACTACTGTATGTGATTTATAATACGTTATAGTTAATTTGATACAATGTATATATATACGTGGAAATGGGAAATATACTTACCGACAAAATACTGTCGGTAACTATTTGTTGGTAAAGTGGTTGCATACTGCTTTACTTCAACATACTCTCAGTTAACTTGATTGTTCCTTCCTTTCTAACATGTTCTTGTATATGTTGTATTCACACCATCAGTGTCCATATATATTGATACACTGTCACAGGTATGAGAACAAAATACAAAACCAAAACGTACTGGAAAGATTAATCACTGTCGCAATAATCAATCGCCATCTTAAACGGAGTACAATCTATTGTAAAACTGGACCCAGTTTCACTAAAGGTTGTAAGTCTACACGTAGACGTAAACGTAGACGTAAGCGTAACTTACGTCTAAATCCAGTTTCACTAAAAGTCGTAACGTAAGGTTACGTCTGTATTTACGTGTACATCTACGTGTGTATTTACGTGTAAGTCTACGTCTTCCCTTATGTACACGTAATGTTAAACGTCACTTTAAACAACAACACAAGATAGCCTTTGGTTTTGTTTTGCACTGAAATATTAATCAAAGCAAACCGCAGAAGAGAGCAGTATTTCGTGCGAGGAGTCAGCCGTGAAGATATCTTCCGAGTTGACATATTTATTAACATTTCTAGATTCCTGAAGCCATTTTATTATCCATCATCCATGGTGCAGACACAATTCTGTAATCTACAGTCAATAGCCATGACGTCGTCTACCGTCGCCTGTTTTTTCTCCATTATAAGTATGCTACAAACACATTAAAAATAACTCGGATTTAGTACATACTCACTAATAAATACCGGTTTTTTGTATATGCGATACGACACAATTGCTCTAACCCATATCAGCCCTCGTCGTATCACACCTTGGGCTGATATTGCAGTCTCGGGTTGATACTGGGTGTGATATGGAAAAAGGCGTGTATTATTCTCTATTTATCATATGTTTACTCAGAATATGAGTGTTTTTGCATATTTGATAACTTCTGACCACTCCTGATACCACTTCCGGTCACCCGTGTGATAAGTTTCTCGTAATGCACCCCCCATGCGATAACAATTCTCGTAATGCACCCCCTGATCGGAACACCTCTATTTCTGTATTGCATCTGGGAAGCGCCCGAAGCGTTCCGAGTAAAATCCGGATTTGCGCTGTCAGTTGTTTTTTTGCTTAGACAGTGTGTTGAGCAGACGTCAACAAACAAAATGTCAACAAACCAGGGAGAGGAAATACTTAATTCTCTAGCGTTTAGAATACTTGAATTGGATGACCTCATCGATAAGGAAAATGCACTGAATATCATCTTGTAATAATCTGTTTCAGTTGACATTGTTGATTAAATTATCTAATTGTTTTTCCTGTTGACTTAATTTGTTGTTACTTGAACATATGATAAAAAGTTTATAATATGGCCATTTTGATATCATATCCCTTATCAGCCCTCGGTCCCGATATCAGCCCTCGGGGCCTTTGGCCTCTCGGGCTGATATCGGCACTCTCGGGCTGATAAGGGATATGATATCAAAATGGTCATATAATAACCTCTAAAAAATATATATCATAACACTTCTTCGGCCCCGGGGTGAGTCCGGTCATCCCTGATATTCTTGTTCTTGAGCAACTATTTACATCTTTGAGGATCCTAGTAGTTCTGTTGACTAGGAGGAAAAAACACACGAAATAAATGGCTTGGGGAACTCAATTTTTTAATAATTTTCGTTTCGGGCGAAATGAGAGCATCCACGTCTTTTTCCCTATGTAGTATTTTTGAATAAGGAAACCACTTTGCCTGTTGCCATATTTCAAAGAGGTTCTTAACAAATGTGTACTCATGCTTTATAGTTATTCACCAAGACCAACTGAGGTAAAGACTCAACCACATTTATAAAAAAATAGGCCTAATTATCAAATTAAGTGCAACCGAATTAAATGAATTCCATTCTGGCACAAATGACACACAAATCTTTTCTATCGTTGATAAAGACAATGTAAACATAACTTTGTTTATTTGGGGAAAAACAAAAAAAATCACATTACGTAATGCAGTAGCCAATAAAACATTTCGAAACGAAAGTAACTATTGCGCAGACTCTATTAGTTGTTGCTTACGATAAGTGTATCTCAATCAAAAAGAGTTCCAGACGTTTGCGTCTACGTCTAAACCTACGTTTACGGTACGTTCCGAATTACGGTGCTTTGTGTAACGGACTAAATGTAAACGTAAATGAAATCGTTACTTGACTTACGTAAATACACATGCACATTCCTCAAGGCGTTTGACCTGGTTAACCATACAGTTTTATTACAAAAACTGCAGCTATATGGTTGTTCTGTAAATGCATTAAATGCTTTCAAATGTTATCCTCATGATCGTTTCCAAACTGTGAGTTTCAAGAAATCACTGGGAGATAGTCAGCAGCTTACAGTTGGTGTGCCCCAGGGATCGACACTCGGTCCCCTGATGTTCATCATTATGTAAATAAATGACGCAAATCTTATTCCTAAATGGCGTAGTTCTAATAAAATGTGTATGTATTAATACTGAGAAAACAAAAACTATGTTAATTGTTAGATATCAGCGTAAAAACAGGCAAAATCGGCACCTGGATGTTGTTATAAATAGCACTGTAATTGAAAATGTAAAAGCAGAAAAACTCCTCGGGGTCACTGCCGATGAATGTGTATCTTGGCATGCTCATGTTACCAATGTATGCAAAAAGCTGTCTTTTTACATTTTTCAAATGAAACGTTTGAGATTGTTCTCACGTCAGTCTTCCTGTGGTTTACAACTGTTTTGTAAACCACAGTTTAACCATTGTGCAAATAATTATCTAGGAAAACACCTCTCAGGTAAATGCAACCAAACTTGATCAACTCCAAATAAAAAGCAGCAAGGGTTGTCTTGAACTGTTATTCCAATACTCCATCCAGTGACATGTATAAACAGTTAAACCGGCAAACTTTTTCAAAACGGTTATTGCACGATCAGTCAGTTTTAATGTACATTAAGTTTGACATGGATTGGCTCCGCATTATCTTAACCATTTTAAATACACTACGGATGTCCAGTCAAGAGTTACTAGATCTTTGTCTTATAACTTGTTTTACCTACCTTCATTTAAAACAAAAATGTTTCAGAAATCGTTTACCTACCAGGGACCATATACATGGGATATTTTACCTGAACATGTTAGAAATGCATCCTCACTATTTTCTTTTAAACAGAGTGCAAAGAAGTTTTTTATGGACTAATCTTAAGTACTGTAATGGATGTTTTATACATTTGCATTTTATCATATTTTATTCTGATGATTTTCTGTTTTATGTACATTTTGTAAATTATTGTATATTTTATAGCTACTTGACCCAATGTAGGACGAGTTGTTATTATTATTATTGTAATTATTAACAAGACCTTAGCTTAACTATGGTGGCATATTTCTGCCATCCACTTGCGACTTACGAGTTACGTATGTCGACATAATTATTGAAAGATGTCGACATAATCTGAGAATATGTCGACATAATCTGAGAAGATGTCGACATAACTTTTAAATTATGTCGACATATTATCACATTTGCCGAGATAATTTTGCCGAGATAATTATCTCGTAAGTGGGTAACTCGGCTTTTTATCGTGTTAATGCTCGGGTGTGACATCGACTTACGACTTGCCACTTACGACTTATTTATGTAAAATCCCTCTTTGATTGATAAACTCTGTACATCATAGTAACCTACTGTAATATCCATATCTTTGATTTCCCATATTTACATTGATTTTACCAAGTTACTCACCAGTATAGTCACCACTGTTCAGTCACCATCAGCCCACCTTCGCGGTCCTCGTGCACAAGCCTCGTTTTGGTAAGTCGGCAATAATCTACTAGGATGTCGACATAAATAAGTCGTAAGTGGCAAGTCGTAAGTGGCAAGTCGATGTCACACCCGAGCATTAACACGATAAAAAGCCGAGATACCCACTTACGAGATAATTATCTCGGCAAAATTATCTCGGCAAATGCGATAATATGTCGACATTATTTAACAGTTATGCCGACATCTTCTCAGATTATGTCGACATATTCTCAGATTATGTCGACATCTTTCAATAATTATGTCGGCATACGTAACTCGTAAGTCGCAAGTGGATGGCAGAAATATGCCACCATACTTTAACATCAGTTTTAGGAAAGACTATAAAACTAAATAATGTGACAGAATAACAACTCAAAAGGTATACTAAACTCCGACAAAGGAACGTTAGGCGTGTCTTGGACCACATGAGTCATCAACATATCTCTCTTCACACGGTAGTCGAGTCTGGTTGAACGAGACTATTCACATGGAGGAGGGCATGTAGGTCACCGGTCATCTAAAAATTCGCATTTCTGTCTTTAGTCGAAACAAATATTGAAAGGTAATAGTCAGATGTAAGGTCATGATGGCGACAGGTAGATATTCCCAGATTGAAGCCTATGGTGTATATTATATATAAGTCCTTACATCTATCTTATTACAATTTGTAAATAAAGGTTGCAATATCTTAAGATTGCATTTTACAAATGTAATCCAATCTTGAGCTAGAGTCTGCCCTAGGCAAGGCTCAGAAGTGGTCTCTTACTTGGATGGAAATGAAAATATTGTCTCTAAAGTAAGAAGATAGCATACTAGGGGTTATTTCTAGAGCAGATTCCACTGTAATGATACCCAAACGGAGCGTCTCCCAGACAAAGAGAGGCACGTCGCATGCGTTGGTTGACTATTTAACCTCAATGTCTTTGCAGTATTTACAAACATATAATCAATATGATATCGATCGCCTCCTGCTATGCAGCTCAGAAATATCTTTTTCACATGTGGCCGAATCGTGACGATGCTTGTGTGAATGTAAGATCTAGCGAACCGACTGTTGGGGGATGTAAAGGCAACATTATCTTAAACCCCATCATAGGTTTAGTGTTTCCTAGTCAGTTAACTTGAAAATTTCGTTTGAAGAATGCAGAACCTACTACGAACTAATGTTTTTCTTTTGTGGTAGAGATACATAGCTTGGCCTAGTTTTACAAAGATGTATCTTAATTGTTTGTTACGGTTTAGTTCTAACCCTCTAATGCAGACTGTTCGTGGTTATCATGTCCACCATGATCTTGTTTGTACAGAACTACCCTCATCTCACCTCAATGAAGTTTGACCCGATAGGTGTTTCTACATAGGGTTGTCACATTTTATAAGTGTGTCCCGCGTTTTCTTAAAAATGTTTTAAGCCTATATGTTTATTTTTTCAAATCATTATTGCTCATTTTCATTTTCATTCTCATCATGTTGTTATAAACAAACATGTTTATGAAGAAAAGAGATTGTTCTGTTGTAGTTTTGATGTAATTGGATACTTTTCAAAATCTCATTTTGATTTGTTGTAAATTGCCCTGGTTACAAGGGATTGATTAGACAATGGAGATTGATAATGAAACTTTGCAATGATTATAAGGTCAGTCGTATCGACTAAATAAAAATTGTCTGACTAGTACAATTTGCGACTAAAATGTTGGATCAGTTCCTGTGTAGAACTGTTTTTAATATCTTGCCTGTATCGTTTGGATTACATATAACTGGTATTATTTATGGAAATTATATAACAACTTTGATGCTTGAAAATTCTGGAAAAACATCCTTGAATGCCCTCTATCTTTAAATAGATATGTATGCAATTTAAAAACAAATGTTTTGTCAGCTGTAGAACATAACGTTTTATTGTCCTACACGTGTAAATATCACCAAGGACATTATGAATGTGTTCACTACATGTATCATTATAGAGTGAATTCTGTCTTGATGGCCTTGAATACATTGTTATGCCGTTTGGATAATTTCCTTTATTTTTGAACGATGACAATCTAAATTTTCATTTTAATTAACGTTTGGAGATGTTGCTCGACAAAGAAATTAAAGGGAGATGAAGCCCTGGGAAACCTGGGACGGCGGTCTGAAAAGCGTATTCAAAATATTTCTGTGTATTAATATCAACGCATTTCTAGAATCCTCTAGAATTTCAATAAATCCATCGGATCGTTAAGCCCAGTCTTACAGACTTCCTCAGGGACGATACATTGTGTTAGTGTTCACGTTCCTCAGGGACGATACATTGTGTAAGTGTACACGTTCCTCAGGGACGATACATTATGTAAGTGTTCACGTTCCTAAGGGACGATACATTGTGTGAGTGTACACGTTCCTCAGGGACGATACATTATGTAAGTGTTCACGTTCCTCAGGGACGATACATTATGTAAGTGTTCACGTTCCTAAGGGACGATACATTGTATGCGTGTACACGTTCCTCAGGGCCGATACATTATGTAAGTGTACACGTTCCTCCGGGACGATACATTGTGTGAGTGTGTTCCTCAGGGACGATACATTGTGTTAGTGTTCACGTTCCTCAGGGAAGATACCGTGAGAGAGTGTACACGTTCCTCAGCACGTTCCTCAGGGACGATTCATTGTGTGAGTGTACACGTTCCTCAGGCACGATACATTGTGTGAGTGTTCACGTTCCTCAGGGACGATACATTATGTAAGTGTTCACGTTCCTCAGGGACGATACATTGTATGAGTGTACACGTTCCTCAGGGACGATACATTGTGTGAGTGTACACGTTCCTCAGGGACTATACATTGTATAAGTGTCCACGTTCCTCAGGGACGATACATTGTGTGAATGTACACGTTCCTCAGGAACGATCCATTGTGTGAGTGTACACGTTCCTCAGCGACGATACATTGTGTAAGTGTACACTTGCCTCAGGGATGATACATTGTGTGAGTGTCCACGTTCCTCAGGGACGATACATTGTATAAGTGTACACGTTCCTCAGGGACGATACCTTGTGTGAGTGTACACGTTCCTCAGGGATGATACATTGTGTGAGTGTGCACGTTCCTCAGGGACGATACATTGTGTGAGTGTACCCGTTCCTCAGGGATGATACATTGTTTGAGTGTACACGTTCCTTAGGGACGATACATTGTGTAAGTGTACACGTTCCTCAGGGATGATACATTGTGTGGGCGTACACAATCCTCAGGGACGATACATTGTGTAAGTGTACACTTTCCTCAGGGATGATACATTGTGTAAGTGTACACTTGCCTCAGGGATGATACATTGTGTAAGTGTACACATTCCTAAGGGACGATACATTGTGTTAGTGTACACGTTCCTCAGGGATCATACATTGTGTGAGTGAACACCTTCCTCAGGGATGATACATTGTGTGATTGTACACGTTCCTCAGGGACGCTGCATTGAGTGAATGTACACGTTCCTCAGGAACGATCCATTGTGTGAGTGTACACGTTTCTCAGGGACGATACATTGTGTGCGTGTACACGTTCCTCAGGGACTATACATTGTGTAAGTGTACACATTCCTAAGGGACGATACATTGTGTTAGTGTACACGTTCCTCAGGGATAATATATTGTTTGAGTGTACACGTTCCTCAGGGATCATACATTGTGTGGGCGTACACACTCCTCAGGGATGATACATTGTTTGATTGTACACGTTCCTCATGGATGATACATTGTGTGAGTGCACACGTTCCTCAGGGATGATAGATTGCTCGAGTGTACACGTTCCTCAGGGACTATACATTGTGTAAGTGTACACTTTCCTCAGGGACGATACATTGTGTGAGTGTACACGTTCCTCAGGAATGATACATTGTGTGGGCGTACACAATCCTCAGGGACGATACATTGTGTGAGTGTACACGTTCCTCAGGGATAATACATTGTGTGGGCGTACACACTCCTCAGGGATGATACATTGTGTAAGTGTACACGCTCCTCAGGGACGATACATTGTGTAAGTGTACACATTCCTAAGGGACGATACATTGTGTGAGTGTACACGTTCCTCAGGGACGATACATTGTGTAAGTGTACACATTCCTAAGGGCCGCTACATTGTGTGAGTGTACACGTTCCTCAGGGACGATACATTGTGTGCGTGTACACGTTCCTCGGGGACGATACATTGTGTAAGTGTACACGTTTCTAAGGGACTATACATTGTGTAAATTTACACGTTCCTCAGAGACGATACATTGTGTAAGTGTACACGTTCCGCAGAGACGATACATTGTGTGAGTGTACACGTTCCTCAGGGACGATACATTGTGTAAATGTACACGTTCCTCAGGGACGACACATGGTGTAACTGTACACGTTCCTCAGGGACGACACATGGTGTAAGCGTACACGTTCCTCAGGGACGACACATGGTGTAAGCGTACACGTTCCTCAGGGACGACACATGGTGTAAGTGAACACGTTCCTCAGTTACGATACATTGTACACGTTCCTCAGGAACGACACATGGTGTAAGTGTACACGTTTCTAAGGGACTATACATTGTATAAATTTACACGTTCCTCAGAGACGATACATTGTGTAAGTGTACTTGTTCCTCGGGGACTATACATTGTGTAAATGTACACGTTCCTCAGGGACGACACATGGTGTAAGCGTACACGTTCCTCAGGGACGACACATGGTGTAAGCGTACACGTTCCTCAGGGACGACACATGGTGTAAGCGTACACGTTCCTCAGGGACGACACATTGTGTAAGTGTACACGTTCCTCAGGAACGACACATGGTGTAAGTGTACACGTTCCTCAGTTACGATACATTGTGTGAGTGTACACGTTCGATTGATTTCAGTATATCAGTGTTTCCAGTTTTGGTGCATACACAGATGTCCACATGCAACAATGCAATATGGCACACGTACATTGCACGTGGCAAAGGGCAAATCGGTCGAAGGCAGGATCATGGATATATTCAATTAAATATTAGGCGTATCTTTATATAATACCTGTGTATTTCAAATCTGGTGCTATTTTTATTACGTTTTTTATTTATTAATTACTCGCACAAAGTAAAACATGAAATAGACATATGTGTTGTAATGGTCGTTATTTAATAGTATGGCTGTACTGTAGTACCGTGCGCGTGCACGCCTATGCGGGCAAGTGATTGCTAGGTACATCGCCTTACTCAGTCGACCTTATCTACATGGATCAGAACGGATAACATTCAGATACTATAAATACCTTCTGAAAACTTCTCCTAACCTTCCCGGCACGGCATTCCAAGGTTATAACACAAACCGCTTGTTGATGTGCCATTACGGTCTTGATTATCTAATACTGCTATTTTAGAATAACATTAAAGAGGTAAGTTTAGCAAGTTTAGTTTTGTACTAGTTTCACGTTGAGCATATCATTGTTGTGTTGAATAACTTCTCAAAATATCCTGTTTTTATTTTGTGTTCTCCCTCATTTTTTCCCCTCTTTTTCACCTTATTTTTGCTCTTCCTTTACCTATCTTTCTTGCTTAATAATTGTCTTATTTTTGCTTTCTTTTTATTTAAAATGTAAAAACAATTTCTTTTGTTGCTCAACACTCGTCATATCATACAGTTCCAGCTGTTGAACATAAAATTGCACTAAAGCATTTGTTGTAGGAGAGAATTGGAACAGGCTACACGTGAACAGGCTACACGTGAACAGGGATTCATGTTTCTTATTGCATAATATGTCACCTTGAGTATTGCCTCCTTACGTACAACGTATGGCGTGCCAGTTTCCGGCATGCTGGGATACCAGTTAGTATTGATATATGAGAGGCGCGATCAGTTTCGTTACAGTTAAGTTACACATGTTCGAGAAGTTGCGTGATATATGAATATTGGTTATGTCTATGCTTCAGTATCAATATTGCAGTTGTAAGTAACAGTTATCACCAGGCAGTTTGTTAATAGATCGCGATGTGAGAGGGTGGCAAAGTGAAAAATAGTGGGCGATTTGTTTATACAGATATGTATGCAATGATTTCAGATTCTCCCCAACTAAACAAACAACAGCGTGTTCAGCTTTTACCTGATATGAATGTCTTTAACTAAATGCCAAATATTTAGATATATAAAATGCCAGCGGTTGTTTAGAGCAGGTATTTATATTAAGTTTACGTCATCAAACTAAGAAAGATTTCAAAACATTAACTGCTACTTTAAGAGTAAAGTTGTTATGATCATCAATCTTAACGAAGTTGCATTGTTGATAGCTTTACTACTTAAAATAACAGCTTTGTTTACATTCTTCATCTTACAAATCAACGCATTAACTAGTCTCACTAGCAAGGCTATGTTGTATAGATTCAGAGACTGATACATTTTTTTGTGCGATCTAATTCTATAAATTTCCTTCAAGGTCGTAGTTGTGATATTCTCATACTTATCATCGTTGATTTGTAAGATGAAGAATGTAAACAAAGCTGTTATTTTAAGTAGTATAGCTATCAACAATGCAACTTCGTTAAGATTGATGATCATAACAACTTTACTCTTAAAGTAGCAGTTAATGTTTTGAAATCTTTCTTAATTTGATGACGTAACACAGCTGGGAATCAAAGAGCAGCAAATCCCTATAACATTCCTCTCCAATATATACTGCCTACACTATGATAAAATACTGTTACAGAACTCAGTATCACCTGCTATGTTCTCATGTCCTGTTATGGCAGTTTTGATTTTGAGTTTGTCTTTATGCGTTGAAGACGTGATATTTTTCATTTTTCGATATTTGAATATGCACATATGACGCCCTACTTATTACGATTAGGCTCTATATGTACCTTTGTACATATATACAATTAAGTAGATGTAACGTCTACTCACATTGTAACCACAAAACAAGTACATTCCCTAGTACAGGTTAATGTAACGACTTTGCCTTATTGTATACAAAATACGAAAAGCGTGTAATGTAATGTGTCAGAATGTTAATACAAATAAATACATAATTGACTAAGAAAATTAAGTAAATGTAACGCCTCACTGTTTATACGTAAGCACATATAATACCTAACTGTGAATAAGTCATCAAATGTAGCGCCTTTAATCCGTAACTAAGCTCGTGTAATACCTAATTACCGTGTGTACAACTTAGCAAATGTGACGCCTATGTATAAATAAACACATGGTATAAGTTAGCAAGCGTATATGAAACAAAATGAATATGTTTTTATCATGTTTGTAAAAACTTGCGAAGCATATTTCCTCTGATCATCTTCATTCTTCCATAATGACCACCTGTGCGTCATGAATTGTTTTCAACGATACGCCATACTGTCAAGGTGTCGTGAGCTTTACCCGAGCTTACAAATCAAACATAGACATAACACTGGTGTACTCACAGCAAAATGTAGAAGAGGTGTGATAAAAACCTAAAATGAAAAATCTATTATGTATACGTGATGTATTTGCGTGTGGAAGACCTGCTTAAAATTGATGAGCATACAAGTACGCTTAGCGTTATTCCTGGCTGATCACATTACTGGGTATAATACCTGGGGTATCCAATCAAACGTTAGTCAGAAGTTATGTTTGTCCGTAGACGTACTTAACCTTCTTCCTTTCCACAGATAAGTCAAACTTACACGAGTAAATTCGGCGCCTAAATAATAAATCAACATTTAAATACAGGAGTATCACTAGATTGAAAAATATGAATTCACTTTACTGAAATGAGCAATGGAAGGATATCTAAATTCACAGAAATGTGTTTTCCACCCGCTGTATAAATAGAGGTTACACAACGAGTGGTTGTTGAATATGGTATAGCTTTAGCGAGTGTCTTTCTGTAACTTTTGAAAATTAACTAACGAGAGTGAAATAAATACCATACTCCACAACCACGAGTCGTGTGATCTGTTTCTACCACAATCCCATGATCAGTCGGAAATAACATACACACATTTGTTTGTTGACAAGGCTGGTGTAGTGATATGACCCATATGTAAAAAGTCACTCATTAATATTCATTTTTTTTTTTTTATAAATCTAATAATTGTCAAAATTAATGTTTCGGCAACGACTTCATGAAAAAATATTATAGATGAGCGACTTTAAATATTGAGAGTAGCAGTATTGCATTAATTTATATAAATTTACCACGGACTTTATGCGCGTAAGCATATCGTATGAAGTCTGCCTCCAGCCAAATGACGAATACGAACTTTTCGCTGTCAATGTCCAAAACCATAGGCCTACGTTTCTTCGTGACGGTTCTATGGTTGACGTTTATAGTGACAGTTCAGCCATAGTCAATCCGTCAAAATAGCGATAACGGGACGTTGGGAGAACGAAATATTTTCCGACACTGTGACAGATCTTGTTGTGGTTTCACGACCTTGACGCGCGACGGTGTAACGTGAAAACGATATTGAGCGTCTGTATCAATTTTGCCTGAAACTAATGATCAAATCTTGAAGTATCATCTTCATTTAATATTGCCTGAATAACCCCCCTTTTCCGCATAACCTCACAAAGTCACCAACATTTGTCGAATGTTGACAGCAGACGACGTAAACAAAACAGATTGTGGCAAAAAGCGCGTGGAAAAAAGTAATCCCGGTCAAAGTTCATCTTCTCGACCAATCAAAACTCGTGAAGGTCATATACCACTTGTGGTATATAACTCATATTTATCTAACAGTCTGCGTGTTTATATAATGATCTGAGAGTGGAATAATAAAGCGTATTGTGGTAGAAATAAGTGTAATATATATATATATATATTGCGGATTCCTTAAAATAATATTGGTAAGGACAAGTATCTGTTGTAACGCAACAATCAAGACTATTTATAATAATTCAATACATTTTTCAAAACCTTTAATATTCCAAAGAGAGCTTAAAGGCAGAATTGAATGCAGGAAGCCTGCTTTTTATATTTGCAGGCAACACACATTGAAATTAAACAAATTAAACATTTCAGTAATAGAAACAATTGTCAGAATTAAGCATTGTTACAGAAGTATATGTTCCTATTTTTACCAGGCACATTATTTATTTCCGTGTGGTAATCAAAACTAGTTCGTCATGTACATGCACCTTTAAATCCGCTTTGAAATAATACCACGGTTATAGTCAGGTTGTATTCTCGATTATAAAGTGTCAGTGCCAACCATAGATATAATGTGTTCCCAGTGTCTCAGATTTTTTTTTATCGACATACATTCCAGAATTTGACCATTGACTTCGACTTCTTTGATTGTATGTTTTATTGTTTTTGTTTGTTTTGATACTGTCGTGTTTTGGTATTTATTTAGCCTCCGTTGTTGCCATGTTTTATTGTTTTTGTTTGTTTAGGTACTGTCGTGTTTTTGTATTTACTTCGACTGCTTTGTTTATATGCTTTATTGTTTTTGTTTGTTTTGATACTGTCGTGTTTTGGTATTTACTTCGACTCCTTTGATTATATGTTTTATTGTTTTTGTTTGTTTTGATACTGTCGTGTTTTGGTATCTGCTATGACTTCGTTGTTGCTATGTTTTATTGTTTTTGTTTGTTTTGATACTGTCGTGTTTTGGTATTCACTGCGACTGCTTTGTTTATATGTTTTATTGTATTTGTTTGTTTTGTTTCTGTCGTGTTTTGGTATTTACTGCGACTGCTTTGTTGATATGTTTTATTGTTTTTGTTTATTTTGATACTGTCGTGTTTTGGTATTTACTTCGACTCCGTTGTTGCCATGTTTTATTGTTTTTGTTTGTTTTGATACTCTCGTGTTTTGGTATTTACTTCGATTACTTTGTTTATATGTTTTATTGTTTTTGTTTGTTTTGATACTGTCGTGTTTTGGTATTTACTTCAATTACTTTGTTGCTATGTTTTATTGTTTTTGTTTGTTTTGATACTCTCGTGTTTCGGTATTTACTTCGGTTACATGTACTTTGTTGCTATGTTTGTTGATCCTCCATTGTATTTATATTAGTTAAACATCGAGGTAATATCGTTTTAGTCGTTGTCAGTAGATCGGTATGAAATTATGTCTTTTCGCTCATTCTTATAAACAGATAGAATGCTTCATTTTACTCCGTGTTCAGGATTTACAGTGGAAAGCAAACTCCGTTCTGGTTCGGGCATGTAAGCGTGTAGACCGATTTCAGTTGAAGACATATAAACATTATTTATGACACTTCTCCTGGAACATTGATTGATAGACACCTCTATTGTGTGATACACTGTCTGTCGGGTATAGCACACCTCGGAGAGAGAACCAAGGTGCTTTTCCCTTGCTTTCACATTTTTTAACTCAATAAGTGTGGAATTTTCGAATTAAAAACAGATCGACATCTTCAGCTGTCAATAAAAACAATACTCCTGCGGCTAATGTTCATGTGCCAAAGATACGGAGTTATTAAAACCAACCCAAGGTAGAACATGTTGGCATCATGTGTGTACAGGCGGACATTTCAACTAGCAGCAGTATGATAGAACTAATATAGACAAGCATTCCTGTTTATCTGCAACGACTGAATACATAAACAATACATCCAAGGTAAGCTAAAACCATATTTTAATCTATTAAAGCCAATTCTTGTAGGTGATTTTTCCGGTTTACTTTTTGCCGACGTTTTAAGAATTACTGTTTGTTTCTTGACCACTGCTGTTGATAGGGTACTTTATCGAATGTCAGACTGTATTGTCCGCAGTTTATTATGGATTATAGATTCATATTCATTAATGACTCATTATAATGTTTGTTTCTAATGTTTATTAACAAATATCAGCTTTTTAACAAAAATAAATGGTTAAGTATTTACTAGATAAATATACAACCGTGAATTCGATATAGCTACATGTACTATCGGCTATCTCAATAGAAACCATATTTGTTTCGAAAATTTTACATTTAGCATTTATGATCTCGTCTATTGTAAAGTGTTAATATAAATAAGGATTGAAATGAACATTGAAGCATATGATATAAGTTTATCTCTTTGATTAAAGATTTGCAAACAATATCAACAATACATTTGTTGGAATTAAATACAAAAAGATACTCATTGGCTTCAACTGAAAATGCAATAGATGATGACTTTATAACAAATTTTGCAACGTTGAATCTGTCACAAACTTTTTCATAAAAGACAAAAAAAATCACGATTTATTGAAATGTCAAAACATTTTAGCAGAAAAAAAGCAAATGCTCTAATGAAGACAGAAGGTTAATATGCAAAAAGGGTTTTGTCACATTACCATACCGTGAAGTATTTGACGTGGTAAGACGTGCTGTTTATCACATTACCATACCGTGAAGTATTTGACATGGTTAGACGTGCTTTCTGTCACATAACCATACCATGAAGTATTTGACATAGTTAGACGTGCTGTTTGTCACATTACCATCCCGTGAAGTATTTGACGTGGTAAGACGTGCTGTTTGTCACATTAGCATCCCGTGAAGTATTTGACGTGGTAAGACGTGCTGTTTATCACATTACCATACCGTGAAGTATTTGACGTGGTAAGACGTGCTGTTTATCACATTACCATACCGTGAAGTATTTGACGTGGTAAGACGTGCTGTTTGTCACATTAGCATCCCGTGAAGTATTTGACGTGGTAAGACGTGCTGATTGTCACATTACCATACCGTGAAGTATTTGACATAGTTAGACGTGCTGTTTGTCACATTACCATACCGTGAAGTATTTGACGTGGTAAGACGTGCTGTTCTCCACATCTCCAACATAAATGTACTTGTGATATACAGGACATACTTGAAATCAGGTTCACTTTGGAATTAATCATTTGTTCATATTTTTGTTGATTTTCTCGTGTTAGCTTTGTTGTTCAAATCTTTGTTATTCAAATCTTCCTTGACCTGTACTCAATACACAAAACCCCTCTCTCACCTCTATCCTAGTGAGCTGTGTTTGGTTTGAACATTACAGAATGAGAACTTTTTAGTGGGCTTTGTATACGGACGGACGTCAGAGAGCTGTATTTTGTTTGAACACTATGTAAAAGTCAGTAAGGTAACATTGAGATGTACATGTATTGAAACCATCAGCGATCTGTAAATGTAAGATACATTCTCATGGGTTTTCTTCTTGTTTCGTATTTGAAAGATACGAAACAAAATCACTATCGCGTTTAAAGAAATACTCTCTAGTACAAGATATTCAACTTAAATTGCGACTGGTTCCATTTACTTGACAATCCTCCTAGGGAACACATTATCTGTGGCTTTCGTGATTAACTTGTGCGTAATTATATTCCTGTGACGTAAGATCTAGTATGATTGTGTATGTTTTAAAGATGCAACCCTACAGAAAATGTATTGCAACAATTTCCTGATTGAATTTGGACGCAAACCATCTCGGGAGAATTTACCGTTATGTCATCGTGAGGAGGTTTAGTGTCGCGGTATAGCATGTGAGCTTCCCATCTCGGTGTAAACAATAGAAAGAAGAATGTCGTAAAGAATGAAACTAATAATTAAGATGAAACCTTTAAGTGTTGAATGCTGGTAGGAATGTACAAGTTACAGCCTGTCATGGTTGTACTGCTATCACTAATGACAGTTAACTAACTATATGGGGTTCGAGGAGAAGATAATTGACTTTTTAAGCAAATCAGTGATTATTTGAGTTTTACATTCTAATTATGTTAATAATGGGGAAAAAATCCCAAATGTAAATAAATCGTAGAATGCTGGTAGGAATGTACAAGTTGCAGCCTGTCATGGCTGTACTGCTATCACTAATGACAGTTAAATAACTATATGGGGTTCGAGGAGAAGATAATTGACTTTTTAAGCAAATTAGTGATTATTTGAGTTTTACATTCTAAATATGTTAATAATGGGGAAAAAGTCCCAAATGTAAATAAATCGTAGAAGTGTTCTAATCCAATAAGGAAAACGAAACATTGATAAGGAATATTTAGTTAAAGATCTATGATGATAATATCACTATTGGGTATAATCAGCTTTTTCGAATATGACATGATATTGCCTTAAAATTGTTTGGTGAATGGGATCACCAATATCCAATATATCAAAAATGTCGAAGAGAATTATAAAAACAGGTAAAGCAAAAAATAAATTTTCGCCTAAAAATAGTTGTGTGTTTGTAAGATCAGATCAGATATTGGCCTTATTTCAACACAGTTTATACAAAGCAGGAAATAAAAATTGTATGGCTATTTAGATGACAACACGTATAGGAACACCTAAAAACAAATGGAACATTCCAGAAACACAACAGGTTCAGTTCAAGAGTAATTAACATTGTTCATGGTATCAATACATTTTTTTTTTTAAATAAAGCAACAATAAGGTAATACAAGAAAAACACCACGACAAAACCGAACATCTTTAATTACCAATACCTAACAACCAATAGCTCAGAATACTTAATAGTCTTTTAGATAAAGCAATTGCAATATTTGTATGATATAAATATTGCCAATGACGATTGAAAAACAGAATGCGCACATAAGTTAGACCGCTAATAAAAGCAATGTATATCGCCATATCAGCCAGGTGTTTCTGTCTGTATGAAAAAGAGTCAGTGCATGATCAACAAAGCTGAAAGAAAACAATCAGTCGCATTGGTTGAGAGAATGTATTGCTCAGGTAATTATCGAATACAGTAAGTCTTCCTAAACCAACTAAACCCACTGGATATTCGGTGTTAAATCCAGGAACGCTGGGTAATGAGGGTCAACACATGTATAGTACCCTATTTGTCGACATAAGGGTAAACTACCGATCCTAGTTCTATTTAGGGTTCATGTGCTATTGATGAAAAAGGTAATAAAATGAAGAACAGTAAAGAGTGTGTGTACTGTATAGGGATGATTAAACAGGTCATTACTTCAACGTGGAACATGTGGTGTGAAGGGAAATAAAACATCATTAGCCCGTCCGTGATTTGTCTGATAGCGATATTGATCTTGTTTATTATATATCTCCTACTGAAGGTGGCTTAATCTTTTATAGAATATCGGGTCGGTGCATGTGCCATACCATTTATAGCGGGGATGTCTTGGCAACGAAATGGTGTGTAGTAAAAGGAAAATGATAAGAAACTGCAATATTATTCACATTTTGGAAACTAAAAGCTTATTTCAAAGGGATTTTAACGTTGTTTAGTTAAACATGTATACACTAATGTTCTGATAACAGACAATTGAGTATGATTTTAATCATTGTAGGCACTGATGTAGGTACTGAAATGCCTTAGTCATTAATGAGCTATTGATGACAACCGTATACGTACACGTCAAGTTTGGTTTAAGCCATACGAATAAAAGACATTAACTCAGCGGTTTGTTTCTTGTAGTCAGAAAAGGATTTGGATTATGTGGTACCTACAATGTATGTACCTGTATTTTCAAGTTAATAAGGACAAACCATCATTGATATATCTGCATTTGATATAAGAATATTGGGAAATTGCCCAAAATGTTGTCGGCAAAAATATTGATCATAACATGCAGTGAGTGATTTCAATTTGTTTTAGATATCTTTTTTGCCTGATAATATAAGTATAATAAAGAATTTCGACAACAACGCATGCGTATCCGTGTTTTCGAATTTCAGACAAAAAAAGGAGTAAAATATTAAAGTAAATTTGTGAGAGAATGTTCAAGTTGATTTTGAAAATGTTGGTATTTGATATGATGACAGATATAACCACTGTCACGCAGAAAATGATGGTTATTGATTTTTTTTCGATTGTTCTGTGGGTTTATAAAAACACAATATGTGCTATTTCAACTGCGTGAATAGTCAATATTTCTGAATCAAGTCTGTCTTAGACCTTTGGCAAGAGAATAAAAGAGAAGCTTCACAGTCAATTAATAACTGTCAGCAATGCAGACGTACTGTTATACAAAAACTGGGCCAAAACAGCTTTATCCAATTATTTTAAACCTTTCCCTACCTATCTCGATTGCTAGCATGTACAGGTATTGGTCATTGATTGATTCACACAAAGCGTATTTCACGAAAATCCTGTCGGAGGACGATGAACTTGGTTACGTTTTTAGTTATTTATGCTTAAAAAAATCAGTATTAATATATTATTTTGTTTTAAACCAAATCCAACTTAAGGCAAAATGTATTTTATTGAAGTCATATTTACATTTCATGCACAAAACAAAATATCCCTGTATTTTATTGCAGATAAAATTAGAATAGAAACAGCTGTTCCTACATTCTATTCGGGTGACATGAGTGGGGAAGTTAATTATAGTACATTTGTATATCCATGCGTAACCATAGATTTACGAAGCAACGGAATCAATAAATGAGTGGGCGGAATGTCAATAGCCTAAAAACAATGTTCAAAATGGGATCAACGTTGTCTGCGATGCTAGATCCTCAATTTATTCGATGCCAACTTGACTGTGAGGTAGGCAAGACAACTCGAGCAGGCCAGCATGTGTACGCTTCCCGCCAGTCTCACGCTATTCACCAGACGCCCAATCAGATCCATCAAACTGTTGTTATGGCAGGACGCGATTACATATTTCTCTTTATATCGCAATGTGTCTCTCTTTTGAGTCGAACTCACCACCAATATTAGCCAATCACAAGTGTCCACAACACTCCTGTACAGCCTCTGACGTCATTGCATCCTCCTTCATATGAGATACGACAAGAATAAACAATTCCTGAATGACGCCTGCACAACAAATATCTGCGACAAATTACTGGCCGTATTTTATTTTCTAATTACACACCCAGTGTATTTGAAATATATAATCATCACACTCTGTGGAAATTGATATGCATTACCTCAGCTATTTTTTTTTTAGATTTTCCCAAGTCCTCTCATTTATAAACTATATATTTGAAATGAATTATAACATTTAAATTATGTAAGCATTACCATATATTTGCACGGCGGTACACGCATGTTTGCCTCTAAAATATCTAAAGAATTACTGATTTATGCTTTATTATAAAAAATGCATAATATGTAATACAGTTTATAATATGTATTACATATACGAACAATTCAACAATTTATAAAATAGTATGCAATACAACTAATCCAGATATATCATTAGGCTAATCACTGGTCATGTGAACGTTTTAACATCTTAACATAAAAGTAGGCATTACATATTTCAATAGGAAGATTACTATCTGCTCAACGTTTCTTTTTCTTCGGATTTTAAACTACAATCATGCCCGTCTTATTCAACATCACATATATTAGGCAGACACACAACCTTTGTCTTTTTTTCTCACCGCTGTAATATATGTTGTCTTTGAGTGCTGCGAAAATGACACATAAAAGCATTAACTGTGAACCTCTCAGTTATTTTTTAATATTTTTCGTTTAAAAAATCCTCCACAACATTAACTCATCGGTTGTTGTTTTTTTATACCAGAAACACTTTTTCACAGAAATTCAGTGGGATGAGTGTCACAATACATTGAAAATGATAATGATAATATTATACAAAAATATCTTCCATCACACTAAATAGTTTATTGTTTCTAGATTCAAGTTCATAACATTGACAAAAGTCAATGTATTTTCTTTCCTATACATTATTGATTCTCGTTGATATACAATATAACTACTCCGTAACTGACGCAACATCAACATAAAAGTGAAAAGAATAACAGGAACTGAGAAGACATAAAAAAAATAGGGAATAGATAACAGGAACTATGGATACATCATAATAATAGGGAAACAAATAACAGGAACTAAGGATACATCACAATAATAATAAAAAATAACAGGAACTGAGGATACATCACAATAACAGGGGAAAAAATAACAGGAACTGAGTGGACATAAAAAATATAGGGAATAGATAACAGGGACTGAGGATACATCACAATAATAGGCGGATATAACAGGAACTTAGGAGATATCACAATGATAGAGGGATATAACAGGAACTGAGGATACATCACAATAATAAGGAAACAAATAACAGAAACTGAGGAAACATAAAAAAAATAGGGAATAGATAACAGGAACTGAGGAGTCATCAAAATAATAGGGGGACATAACTGGAACTGAGAAGACATACAAATAATAGGGGGATATAACAGGAACTGAGGAGACATCAAAATAATAGGGGGGTATAACAGGAACTGAGGAGATATCACAATAATATAGAAAAACTAACAGGACCAGAGGAGACATCAAAATAATAGGGAAAAAATAACAGAAACTGAGAAGACATCAAAATAAAAGTAAAACAAAATTAAGACGAAATGAGGAAACATTACAATTATAAGGGAAAAATAACAGGAACTGAGGAGAAATCAAACAATGGGGAAAAAAATAACAGGAACTGGGAAGACATCAAAACAAAAGTGGAAAAAAATAACAGGAACTCAGGAAACATAACAATACTAGAGGGAATATAACAGTAACTAAGGAGACATCACAATAAGGGGGGGGGGGGGGGTATAACAGGAACTGAGGAGATATCACAATAATAGAGAAAAATTACAGGGACTGAGGAGACATCAAAATAATAGGGGGGAAATTACAGGGACTGAGGAGATATCACAATAATAATTTAAAAAAATCAGGAACTGAGGATACATCACAATAATAGGGAAACAAATAACAGGAACTGAGAAGACATAACAAATATAGGGAATAGATAACAGGAACTGAGGAAACATCACAATAATAATTAAAAAAAATAGGAACTGAGGATACATCACAATAATAGGGAAACAAATAACAGGAACTGAGAAGACATAAAAATACTAGAGGGAATATAACAGTAACTAAGGAGACATCACAATAAGAGGGGGGGGGGTGTATAACAGGAACTGAGGAGATATAACAATAATAGAGCACAATTACCGGGACTGAGGAGACATCAAAATAAAAGGGGGGAAATTACAGGGACTGAGGAGATATCACAAGAATAATTTAAAAAAATCAGGAACTGAGGATACATCACAATAACAGGGAAACAAATAGCAGGAACTGAGAAGACATAAAAAAATAGGGAATATATAACAGGAACTGAGGATCCATCACAATAATAGGGAAACAAATACCAGGAACTGAGGATACATCACAATAACAGGGAAACAAATAGCAGGAACTAAGAAGACATACAAAAATATAGGGAATAGATAACAGGAACTGAGGAAACATCACAATAATAATTAAAAAAAATAGGAACTGAGGATACATCACAATAATGGAGATATCACAATGATAGAGGGATATAACAGGAACTGAGGATACATCGCAATAATAGGGAAACAAATAACAGGAACTGAGAAGACATAAAAATACTAGAGGGAATATAACAGTAACTAAGGAGACATCACAATAAGAGGGGGGGGGGTGTATAACAGGAACTGAGGAGATATCACAATAATAGAGAAAAAGTACAGGGACTGAGGAGACATCAAAATAATAATTAAAAAAAAACAACAGGAACTGAGGATACATCACAATAACAGGGGGAAAAAAATCAGAAACTGAGGGGACATCACAATAATAGGGAAACAAATAACAGGAACTAAGAAGACATAAAAAAAATAGGGAATATATAACAGGAACTGAGGATCCATCACAATAATAGGGAAACAAATACCAGGAACTGAGGATACATCACAAGAATAGGGGAAAATAGCAGGAACTGAGGAGTCATCAAAATAATAGGGGGACATAACTGGAACTGAGAAGACATACAAATAATAGGGGGATATAACAGGAACTGAGGAGACATCAAAATAATAGGGGGGAAATTACAGGAATTGAGGAGACTCCACCATAATAGGAGTACAAATAACAGGAACTGATGAGATATCACAATAATAGGGGGAAATTACAGGAACTGAGGATATTTCACAATAATAGGGGAAAAATACAGGAACAGAGGAGACATCAAAATAATAGGGGGGGAAATTACAGGAATTGAGGAGACTCCACCATAATAGGGGTACAAATAACAGGAACTGATGAGATATCACAATAATAGGGGGAAATTACAGGAACTGAGAAGACATCAAAATAATAGGGGTACAAATAACAGGAACTGATGAGATATCACAATAATAGGGGAAAACTACAGGAACTGAGAAGACATCAAAATAAAAGTGAAAAATAACAGGAATTGACATCACCATAATAGGGGAATGTATAAGATGATAACACTAATTAAAGAAACATCGAAACCATAGAAAATTAAATTTACACAAAAAAATATGTTGACATTTGAAAACGTCATATAAAGGATCTTCAAAGGGATAGGCACAACTGTATAATATCTTTGTTTGCAGTGATATTCCCCAAATCACGACTTATATTGCGTAACAAAATTTCGATCAAATATATCTGGCAATAAAGCTGGACATAACTTTGCTGACTGGCGGAAGACTGCTGGAGAAATTGATTCCCATGTTTTATGGAAACCTGTGATATCCCTTGTCTAGTATGCTCATGCATTTCGTCCTAAAATAGAAACAAAAATATCTATCCTACCAGACAAATCGATACATCACGATTGCTAAATCTGAAAAGAAAAAAATCTGAACAGAATTAATTTTCCTTGTGCATGTGTACATACAGTTATGTGAAGCACCACAAATTCTGTTTTCATGAACATGACTGGGTTAAACAGATCTATTGTAAACAGAATTACAACCATAGAAAAAGCCTACATGCTATAGAAGATAAATATATCCCCATATCGATTTCGTTAAATATGTATTACATTACACTAGCATTCTATGAACATATTGAATTATTCAAAACGTTATTACAATAGACTAGAATTCATGCGAACGACGGTAAATTGTGCTATAATGCCTTAATAAAGGAGAATAGTAAATAAAAATATACTTTTATATTATAACGTGAATAATTTTATCATTATCATCATTACAACAACACAATTATGTGGATTTCGAAATATTCATCCTTTTATCAAATATGTTGTAGGCGAACGGCACAGCATCATAAAGGTTTGGGGTTCATGTCAAACTTTGAAGTCTGTATTTAATCAAATTATTCTCATTTCAGTGTTGGCCTTTGGATATACGTTACACTATATAGTGCGAATAGACAATGTGGTGATCCAATTCAGTAACATTGAGCGGTATGGTTTGGTTTTATGTTTCCTCTGCCCTGAAGTTTAGAAGCTGTGCTTTCAATACAAAGGATAAACCATTTCAATGTTGTATACAACGGTTGGTTGCTATTTTGCTTTTATCCGTGGGATTATACTCATATGAGCCTGTTATGCCAAACATCCATCATATTAATGGGAAAATCTACTGTCTGAAAAAATTAGAGCTGATTGATATTGGCCGAATCTTTCGTATGGGTTATAACCCCGATTCCTGGCGGTATATATCGGGGTTGTTTTACGATGGCGCTCTGTAAACGAACCAGATGTATACAGTTTGCGTACCGGGGGCCTCTGTGGAAACTCTGCAGTAATCATTGGGTCTAATATATATACATTTTTATATACATGCATTCTGCTATCTCTGGTAGAACTTGATAGCAAATAAGCCTGAACATCCGTTTTCAATAAATCGATACTGGTTCGATAAATTGCATACAATGATGAGATCCTACTTTTGTGTTGTGTGGGATGTTCTAGATTGTCTACTGTCAGAATATTTTGTCTCGACGTTACATCAATAATATGGAAATAGTTGAGTTTTAGGTGTCACAGGGAGGAGTATATACATGTATGCTATATGCGTTAACAAAATGACGTCTACACAGATAGTATTTTTGTTGTTGTTTTTGTATGCCTTGTTGTCGCTTCCCAAGTTGTGACTTTAGGACATTACCGGAATTCCTCCAAATGTTGAAGCAGATAAACCTTGCTATTCCAGAACCCTTTGTATCAGTCTCTTTTGGATTTATTCAACGGCACCCATCGTAATATTTTCCTTTTCCATATCTATATTATCTAGTGCTGTCTTTTTAGGTTCAAATTAAGGATTCGTTGACTTTTCGATATTTACTTGTACAATGACAACCTTCAAGAACATCGATTTATATATTGTTTTCTAATTTTCTGTTAGGAGCAAGAACATATATACATAGATTGAATACTTCTTAATATATTCATTCGAATGCAATATGGTTGTGAAACGTTCTGTTACTGTATAGATATTAAATCTACGTTCAAAAAAGTTATATGAGTATATTTGTATGTTAAGCCTATCTAGAGAAGACTTGTTCTAAAGTAAAACATATGCTCCAATAAGAGTCCATCTTGCAGTAGTCCATCCCTTCACCGGCCCACGCAACAGACACAATAGTTAGTCCATCCCTACACCTGCCCCCGCAACAGACACTATAGTTAGTCCATCCCTACACCATCCCTCGTAACAGACACAATAGTTAGTCAATCCTTACACCAGCCCCCGAAACATACACAATAGTTAGTCAATCCCTACACCAGCCCCCGCAACATTCATACTAGTTAGTCCATCCCTATACCAGTCCCGAAACAGACACAATAGTTAGTCTATCCCTACACCAGCCCATGCAACATACACAATAGTTAGTCCATCCCTACACCAGCCCTCGTAGCAGACACAATAGTTAGTCCATCCCTACACCAGCCCCAGCAACAGACATAATAATTAGTTCATCCCTTCACCTGCCACAACAACAAACACACTAGTTAGTCCATCCCTATACCAGTCCCGAAACAGACACAATAGTTAGTCCATCCCTACACCAGCCCATGCAACATACACAATAGTTAGTCCATCCCTACACCAGCCCTCGTAGCAGACACAATAGTTAGTCCATCCCTACACCAGCCCCCGCAACAGACACAATAATTAGTTCATCCCTTCACCTGCCCCAACAACAGACACACTAGTTAGTCCATCCCTACACTAGCCGCTGCAACAGACACAATAGTTAGTCGATCCCTACACCAGCCCCTGAAATAGACACAATAGTTAGTCCATCACCACACCAGCCCTCGCAACATACACAATAGTTAGTCCATCCCTACACCGGCCCACGAAACAGACACAATAGTTAGTCCATCCCTACACCTGCTCCCGCAACAGACACTGTAGTAAGTCCATCCCTACACCGGCCCACGCAACAGACACAATAGTTAGTCCATCCCTACACCTGCCCCTGCAACAGACACTATAGTTAGTCCATCCCTACACCAGCCCTCGCAATATACACAACAGTTAGTCCATTCCTACACCAGCCCCCGCAACAGACACAATAGTTAGTCTATCCCTACACCAGCCCCCGCAACAGACACAATAGTTAGTCCATCCCTACACCGGCCCCCGCAATATACACAATAGTTAGTCCACCCCTACACCAGCCCTCGCAACAGACAAAATAGTTAGTCCATCGCTACACCGGCCCTCGCAATATACACAATATTGAGTCCACCCCTACACCAGCCCTCGCAAACAGACAAAATAGTTAGTCCATCCCTACACCAGCCCTCGCAACATACACAATAGTTAGTCCATCCCTACACCAGGCCCCGCAACATACATAATAGTTAGTCCATCCCTACACCAGCTCTCCCAACAGACACAATAGTTAGTCGATCCCTACACGAGCCCCCGAAACAGACACAATAGTTATTCATCACCACACCAGCCCTCGCAACATACACAATAGTTAGTCCATCCCTACACCGGCCCACGCAACAGACACTATAGTTAGTCCATCCCTACAACTGCCCCCGCAACAGACACTATAGTTAGTCCAACCCTACACCAGCCCCCGCAACATACACAATAGATAGTCCATCCCTACACCTGCCCTCGCAACAGACTCAATAGTTAGTCCATCACAATACCAGCCCCCGCAACATACACAATAGTTAGTCCATCCCTACACCAGCCCCCGCAACATACACAATATTTAGTCAATCCCTACACCAGGCCCCGCAACATGCACAATAGTTAGTCCATCCCTACACCAGCTCTCGCAACATACACAATAGTTAGTCAATCCCTACACCAGCCCTCGCAACATACACAATTGTTAGTCAATCCCTACACCAGCTCTCGCAACATACACAATAGTTAGTCAATCCCTACACCAGCCCCCACAACAGACACAATAGTTACACCTTTGTAATAACAAACTCCGCATTCACTGTACTTTATTTGTGTTTTTGTATAAACTTCCTTTACTCTTGATCAGATACATTACTGCAAAGAAATGCACTGTACAGTGAACCCAGATGACGCCAACTAATAAGTTGGATAAACAGCTTGTCATAAATCGTAACTTTATTTGGGAGGTTTTATACAAAAATAGGCTATAGCATAGTACAGAGTGTTTGAAAACTACGGAGACATATTAGACAGGTTTTGATTAATTACATTGCAGATTTCATCAGGAGTTAGAAATATTTTAGTAATATAGCTTAACAAAATTTAAATATTTCAGTTGGTGTACATGTACATATGCTAAAATGAACTGTTACGTTTAAATGGAAATGAAATATCTTTTATTTTTCATTCTTCTGATTATAATATATTAAGGGTTCTGTCTGTTCAGATACAAGTAAGTTCTACATGTATATATTGTGTGACGATGTTTTAGTATGCTTATAAGTAAGCCTTATTGTTTTGTTATCATTTCCGGTGTGAGGACGGGACATTACTTTGAATTGGACCTATATTTACATGGCGCTATCGTCGATAAAGCAGAGGACCCTGACCTTTCCGAACAACCTAGTCTTATTGTCATTGTACGTGCCTTTTTTCAAATGCTTCCATGTAAATCTTTCCTTAAATCATATTTCTCTTGTAGTTGTTTTGTAAGATGTAAAGGATATTTCCTGATGTAATCCAACCAGTTCTGTCTAAATATGGATGTCATAAATGAGGGAATCAAATCGATTTTGGCAAGGTTCGTTTTTGAAATATATCAATACATAGTACTCGATATCATTAATCATGTAAACAATTGTTTTGCCAAAAAAATAATATTACGAAAACTAGCCTTTTAAATTAGCACAAAATTTCCGGATTTGTTTGCGAATTATGACTGAGTTGGGAATACTATCTTAATATTTTAAACGTAACACAAGGTCTAGTTTTGAAGGCCTTCTTACGACTGATATTATGCTGAATATTGAGGTATGTTCGAGTGACAAAACTCTCATTTATATAGGGAGCATCATGACCATAACAACAGGACAAACGTCTGTGCAGAGGGCAATCTTACTACTGAGGGCGTCATAAAAATGAAACATTGTCATCCTATTTAAGTGATCTTGCCGTTGAGGATATCTTTAACAAAGAAAATATTTCGAGTTGTAAATGTCATCTCACTATTTAAGAAATTAATATTAATTCTAGGATGGATATATCGGACGCGTATAACAGTAATGCTTATTCACAATTACAATTAGCCAATGAAAGCTAGCATTGACCACAATATGTCGGTCAATGAACAGAAATTCAGTTGGAATCCTCTTATACATCTTTCAAAGAACACGTTGTAATGCGAAGGTTTCGACGTAGAGAAATGCAGAGATCCAAATTAATAGTCACTTGACAGAATGTCCCCGGATTGCATTAATCATTCTGTTTTACAATTAGCATAGCCCGTGACACATTATTGTGTAATTTTCTGAGAAAGCTATGGTATCTTTATGTGCTTCTGCTGGCAAGTCCAATCCTGTCTTTAAGGAAAGATTACATAAATACTATAAAATATGTGTGTTATATTCCCGTGGTAAAAGAGCGAAGCATATCGGAACCGACAAAATATACCTACTGTCCTCGACCTAACTGTTTCCTGGCGCCCCTGACAAAACTAACCATTAAGCCAGCCGGAAATAATAGTGTGCGCCCGAGATGGCCAGCTGTCTTGGGTCGTCCAAAGCACGTTGTCCGTAATGATGATCTATGGTTACATCCGCGACACGTCCCTGTAACCACATGTCCCAGGAAATACTGATCGATAAATCATGGATGATGATGCCACAGTCAAAGATCCAATAAAACTCCGGCTGCCAGACAAGTTTTAAGGAGGTGCATGGAGCGATAAACCGTGAAATAGGGGTACATTGTCAAATACATTCTTCTTATTGCTGTGATGTAAAGAACAGCTGATTGATCGTATAGACTTTATTTTGGGTAAATCTGACTATCTGTGTATCCTCCAAAGAGTGGTCGACATCGGCACAATAACCTATATTGAAAATCAACTTTGTAATATATGTTAGCTTCAGAAAACATCAGACATCCTTCTTGTAAACGTAACTCATAGAACTGTGAACAGAAATATATCCCTGTCCAGATTATATTTCTACATGTACGTTATGTGACATATCGTAAAACATATTCATTTATCTTCAAAGTTCCATGTCTGACGACATTATCATTCTAAGACGGACAAGGAAGAACGTTTGGTTGACATATGTTAATGAAAATTAGCATTTTATTATAGGTATTCTTTTAACTCTAAATAAATAGCATAGAGACGTCACTTAACTACATAATTGCTTATCGAATATTGTTCTTATTTACTTAAAGGACGTTACAAATAATCGACCAATGATAATCCTTGATATTGTATAGAAAAAATACTCAAAGTTATAAACTTTCTTATTAGATTATAGTGCATACAGTGCAATTATAGAAATCATCATATTTATGCATTATCTATTGATTTTTGTTCGAAATTTGAAAATACTTTTTGCTATTGACCTTTGAGTCGTATCAACTTTAAATACTATTCATTTTAAAGGAGAAATACTTCGTAAATAACAAGCAGACAGTCACGACACAAAATACACCAAAATATCGCCCACCTATTACCATGTGAAATTGTAGTCTTAGTCTGAATATAGAATCAATATCTTATTTGTTTTATCTTGATAACATAAACGGATTAATACATTAATGCATCTGTTAAAATTAGCAAAAGAACATTGAAAAATAAAGCATTTACATATATACGATAAGAGAGTAATGTCTTGATAACGAAACTTGCTGTATCGTTTCTAATTTCCTGATGGCTGTTTTCGATGCCACAGCAACGAGTCCTAAGCGAATTTCAATATTAAAACAAATAGATAGTACTATAACTAAATTATTAATTTTGCTGATTACGTCTCAAATATGTTACAGGTCAATAAGCATCGCATCATTAATTAGAATCAATTAATTAGTCGTACCTATATCAGTGTGCTATGAAAAGTTCACATTTGATAAGGTTTTTCTGAGAATAACATCAGACCTCTGATTTGTTCACCCTTAGAAGCAATTTGACCTCCGTTATTTGCTTAACCTTGATCTGTCACGAAGCCAGAACATGGTAATTGGAAGCAGTGCCAGGACTGTGAAATGGTTATCAAAATTCTGACAAATTATGTTCGGCCGGAAGCTCGTGCGTCCGTGATTGACGTATCGATGGGGATAACTTGGAGGCGGTGATGAGTAACCGGTGTATTAACGTGATGTCCATCAATACCATCCTATTTCTGTGTGTTCGGCGGACTGTCAATGTCTCGTACTCACAAACACTATATGCATCGTAATGATTTTTGTATCGATTAGAGGTTATACCATCTTAATAACCATCAACATCCCCGTACATCATCTGTAGTCTTTAATAGCAATATGGCTTCATATGCTGAAATTAATCCAAGACAAAATCGTTGCATAAAATATAACTACGATTCCCTAGAAAGCTGCATTGTAATCTTAAGGAGTGGGAAACGTAACACATGTTGTGCTATGGAACTTGCTGGTTGCCAACGAAATCAAGAAAATACCCGAGTGTAACAAAACCAAAATTAAACATCGATAAAAATAGGGTAAACAATGAGTAAGAATTGTTTTTTTACGCGGAGATCTTTAACAAGATACAAGGAAAATAAAAATAGATGTTTTATAAAGATTAACGAGCAAGTTTTGCGTCATTGAGGGCACTTACCCTTTAAATATCCGTCAAATCCTGGTAGTCTGTGTTGTCGAAGAGAAAATAGGAATAGTTACAACGAAACCACAAGGACCATTACTGAAAACATTAAAGTACGTCGATGTTCAATGAGAATACGAATGCAAACATAAAACCACTCCTTCCTTAGACTTCATCAAACTGCATCCCTCGAAGTCATTAATTGCGGGTCAGTTTGTCAACACTAGAAATCTATTCGAAAACTGTGATATTTAAGCATTCTCCATGATGCTTTCGTACATATGTACATGTAACATAATATATTTCCCTTTCTGGGAAGCATTACGTTTTTATTGAACTGTTTTTCGGAGAGGAGAAGGGTCGGACAGACATCTAAAAACCATTCGGGAATTACTGAAACGGTACGGAGGAAAGAAATGTAGTATTTCTTAAAGGAAACTTTGATATGTTTTCGTGCTCAGTGCTATATTAACCGAAATATCGATCATACACATTAAAATGTGACATACTAATACAGCAAAAATTGTCATATTAACATCAATAGTATCATAGATACGATCATGGTTGTAACTCTTAGAAAAAATAAACACAACAAAAACGATGACATTTTCAATTACTGCTTTGATCAATCAATTATATAAATTATTGAAAATAAAAATGAACTCAATTTCTGAAATATGTGACAAAAGATATAAGATAAAAAAAAAAATAGTAGAACTTCCACGGATCTATTACATACATGGTGATGTAATTCTGTTATTCTTTATGTTGTATCTATATAACGATACACAGAACAGGCTTATTTATATACAATAAACCAAAAATATTTTTATTCTGATAAAGTCCGCCTGATCCTGCGTAGTTCCTTATGATTGTACTGTCTATATAGGGGACTGTATTCTGGAAAACGTGTCTTTGTCTCTCCTAGCAGACTGACTTGGGGAATCGATACGTCACAAACATGGGGAACAATGCCCATGATGCCCTATAGCAATACATAGAAATATTTTCAACGCTTACGTTGTTGTACATCAATACCTATCGATTTCCCTACAGTTACAAGTGATGTATGAAGCAGTTAAGGCAATGCACATGGAAATATTAACTTCTCAACCAAATCTGCGATTCCACGTAACAATACTGGAATTAAGGGAGTTTCTGCCATCGATTATTGACTCAATGCGTCTCTGTCGGTATCAAGTATTGAGTTGTCTGATTGATTCTTATATGTGGCGATGATACACAAGGATATTAGTAAAAAGATGTCATCATAGAAAAGGAAGAGACCAAACAACAGCAATGATAGTATACTTCGCATAAGTTAGAACGATACATGTTAACCACCCTACGTGTCCAATACTGTACAATGATGGTGTAATTAAATTATACAATGATTTATGTTAACGCTGCAAATCTGGCTTTAGAACTGTTTTCTTTTAATGACAATACAGATGATTGGAATTACAAACCGATTTGCAGATACTGACACCGTATCTAAGACTAACGAAGCAAACAGGGAATAGACGTACTCGTTATCGGTATAAAAAGTTCCTTGTTTCTGAGAAAGATGTAGCTGGCCATCAGGATTGGCGGTCATATTGCAACGTTCACCTACCTTATTTTCTGTTCTAAAACAACAATTAAAATAAACAACGTGCAGGCTCGGACTTCTGTCTATGACCAACACCAGCATAAACATTAATAGACGGCGGGGCGTGCACTACACATTGTTCGTGATATATCAACGCAACGTCGTCATCAATATCCGACACCCTGTGTGCTGTATATATCACTAAGCCAAAAACCATGGAAGTTACACTGTATAATAGGACAAGTAAATAAAGTTCCAGAAATTATATATTTTTATTGCTGAGCAATAAATCCCATTCCACTCTTAGCACCTTAAAGGGATAGCAGATTTACGAGGAATCGATGAGTACAGTTTTTTGTAATGGACCAAATGATGACAATATGATAGCGTCGATCGGTTTATGTGCGAAATAAAGTATTTTTGCGATCTCTGAATCATCAGAATAACACACTTGGTAAAGAAAGAAAGCTGCACGTTCAATTACAGAGAATTAGTAAGATTTAGATTTCCATGTGCTATTAACAGCGCACTTCGCGCGAAAGGGTAATTGCCTACATTCCCTTAACATCTTTAGTCTGCTTGTCAATCGTTAAGGGAGAGGTTAAATCAAATTAGCTAAATTAAAGAACCTGTGTGTCTGCCAATATGATTTCAAAACCATTGATTTCTTATAATTTCTTAATAGTTAAAGTGATAGCTAACAGAGGGAAAAGACGTTAGGAAGTTTGGAAATAGGTTATGGTGGGTACAACATGTTTTAATATTCCATAATTGGAACAACGTTTTGTCGAGCAGCTGACCACTTGTTTGCTCTATTTTCGTAGGTTTTCGTTTACATGACAAAAACCCTGTTATGACATCGGTATGCATTGTATCTTATGTCTCTATATTTGCAATTAAACACAATCGTCGATGTTTTCCAAATCACTGTTTCATTTTCTAAATTGAACCCGAACAAAATGTAATTTAACACAGTTTACATGTTATTTTATATATGTTTTATGGGTGATTTATTCAAGCATTCCTTATCGGAAAACTGCTGTTAAAATATAAATAATAAACTTCAATAAATATTACAATTATATTGGTACATGTATGAATAGATTTTAAGTTGTAAGGAATTACATTTATATCATGTATAAGCGTGCGAAGTCTTTTCCCGACTGCATAATGCACTAGCAAATTAACAAGACGTCGCGAGAGCAGTATCCAATTCATGGTGACTTTTGTGTTCAACTTGGTCAGATGAAATGTTAACACAGTACTACGTGTTAGACAGGGTCAGAGCAAAGGTTTACACAATACATGTGCTTTTACTTCAATTGATAAAGAATGACTGACTTTATAATTCTTTTTTTGAAGTATTGTAAACAACAATGACATAAAAGGAGAAAAAAACCCGTGCCAAAGTTTGACAAGAAATATTGTCATTGTAAAGGGGCCCTTACGGGCATTCTGATAATATGTAATCATCGATTTTTTTAACGACACGTAAAAATGATTTAAATTAAATTTGATTCCTTTTTATTTTATATGTCTGATTCGTTTCGAACCCCGAGTGAACTATGTAAGAAACTTTTAAATAATTGTTGTTAAATCCTGCTGATTAGAAAAACCTTAATGTATTCTTTCAAATACACTTGACTACTAAGTTACCATCACTACATACGACCATTAAGAGGCGGATGCATACGCTAGAGCTTATATGTTTATCGATTGAAAACGTATGTGCGTCTACAGATTCAAAGAAACAGCATGGCTAAAATCAATCTAAAAAGCCAACGAAATGGGTTTTTTTTGTGGTCAAAATGTTGCTTTAGAAACGTATAGACTAGTTATATACTCACACAAATCGATCTAGCATATGGGCAATAATAAGGCTAAATTGTGTAGCTTCTTATCATTTCGTTGTCATTTCCTCAAATATACCTCCTTATATAAGTATAATTCTACACTATTCAACGGTTCTACAGAATGACAGATATATGTGTGCCATTGTTTCATTGAGTCCATTTGTCGGATAAAGTTATGAAACCAATAAACATCATCAAACGGAGCTGTAGATCACTACAGAAAAGTATTGTCTTTTTCGTGTGATCAACATTGTGTTTACAATAAATGTTCGGCCATTTTCAAATAAAATGTGAATTCAACAAAATGAAGAGCAATGGCGGGAATGACAAACACCGAATCCCAAAACAATATAAACAAATAGGTATCTTCTTCGAAGGGAAAAGTAAAATAAATATATACAACACTGTTAGCACACGCATACGTTAAAGTGATACATAAATCCAACAACAAAATCAGCATCATTCCCATCAACACGAAGTTGACATGTTGTGTTCTATAAGAACGAGCTGTTCTTAAAGAGCTTGCAGCACCTGTCGGAATGTCTTCTGATGAATCTAGAAAATATTATAAGCGTATCATAGAAGCATATAAGGTACAGCGAATAATGGGACAAATAGCTCCTTCAGCATACATTACACAATCGTCAATGGATACTTTCATATTTACTTACTGTTTTCTTCATTCATGTTTTGTCAACTCTTTCGAAGAATCGTAGTCCTAAGTACTTTAGTAGCGAATAAACTGTAACAGTAAACTGAATAAGCAGGACAGATATGTTAGATATGTTACTACGGATGAAAGGGAATCCATAATCTTTCATGAAAGTTTGTTATAGAAATTGAGGTGATCATTATTGGCTTAAATTACATTATGTCCAGATATTAGATTAACAAAGAAGACTTTTGGGTGTTTTTAATTTCAGGGTAAACGAACAACAAGAAATTCTTAAATAAATTTCATCCTGCAGCATTCGACTACAAAACGTCATCATTATATCCGAATGTGAAATGTATTAACTGGGAAAGTATAATATTTCACCTTTTCGATACCCGGAATACGAAAAAAATACGAAACATTTTAGTGCGTTCCTTAGAGCAGATTGCAAGTATTCCTTATATAATTATTGACAATTGTTCATTGATTCCATATTCTTAACTCTGGATGTAATGCACATTTGGACTAATTGCGTCTTGTAGGTGTTTCTCATGGTGGTAGTTACACGTCCCAAGTCGACACAGACGTTCGTTATTGAGCATGAAATGCTGATGACTTTTCCGGCAGTGTCGATAACAGACGGCTCTGAAGGAATCACTGATTTATATGTTGCAAAATACCCCTAGATGACTACATGATATCTTTCACGGTACATTCAGATGAAAAACTAATACGTTGTACGTATAATGTGTAATCGATGATGTTCGGGAACGTCAATCACATTAGCTTGTTTCGGAACATAATTAATCAAAGGATCACGAGTTGAAATAAAAATGATAGGACGCTTGAACATTAAATTATGTCTTTTTAAGCAACCATGGACTTTAGTCCTAATTAATTTCAATCAACAACATCATTTGGTCCCAAAATGTAAAACGTGATCATGGTTCCTCGGATTTAAATTTAAATTATACACCATACTTACATTTTACTGCATAGTCCATGAATACAAGATATTCCCAGCATCGTCAAGAGACACCACCAATCGTGTCTGGAAATTAGAAATCTCCCTAAGAAAATGTAATCATCACTTTAGTACGATTTGGGGAATTATAAATCTGTAGGTAATTTAGTTACTGACGCCGTCTTCGCTATCTGTTTGCGTGTTGGTAATACCATCACGGTAGATCTTACTATGGACTAGTCTGGGCTTCATTTACACAAATTACGAAGACACCTGTGTTTGTTTCTAGCAAGTCAATTAATGAGCGTTATTGGCAAAGAACATCTTAAATAACAGTAGCACGTGAGATAATAATGTTCGTCTGGATAGAATCAAATATTTAACATACATGTAGCAGGAACATCATCTCTACAGAATGTTCCGCTATGTATTCACCATTACTGACCATTGAGATATATAGTGTTTGATTTGACACCCATGACAACGTATGTTATATGACAACAGTTGTCATGAGTCACGGTAACAAACCGAAATCACTCAAGGTGTCGAGGGATACGAGACAGTATTGCAAAAGGGTAATCAATTGAATTTCGAGGGGTACAGACTTTCGGAGTAATTTTCGATTCTTTGGAACTCACGACGTCACAATGATGGATTTCATGAAATACCTTGATTATCAACTTTGGTATGGTGAAGATGTTTGAGCCATCGTGATTGGTTCTAACTGTCGTGTTAGAAACCAATACCTTTCCTGACCACGCACTTTTGTCTCCCGTGTTTTTGTTGGCGTTTATACTTTTTCCTGTTCGTTTTTATGCTTGTTTTGATGTTTCTCCGTCGTCTACAGCAGGACAATATGTTCCGGAGTAGTTCTTAATAACACTTGTTGGTATAGTTACCAATTCATTCAAATTGTATTTTACTGAACCGTCTCTACTTCATTAAGGTATCATACACATCGAACGTTTTTTCTATTTAATTTTGATTCTTTTTAATTTTTACTTAATAATACCCATAGAGAAGAAAATGTTAAACTACATCAACACATGATTACTTCATTAACTGTGAAGTTATCACTTCGTAAAAGTTGATATTGTTACCTTATAAACTGTGAAATTGACACTTTTAACCTATTATATATTTATCTGAAAAATTACGAGTTTATCACACTATCAACTTAGATAACATTACTTAATAAGAAGTACTTCTAAATGGTACCGACCAACTTCAACAATTTGAAGATAAAAGTAAGGTTATCACATCATGAATTGTGAGTTTATTACAAACCATTTGTCAATGTTCTCATTTTATAATTATTCTAATTTCATGCATTTAAATATATTAAATCAAATACATGTTAACGAATACCGGCATGAATATTTATTAAAAATAAACGCCGTTCAATCCATATATTTACACTAGTACTATAGAACAATTGTTTAATTATATTTATTTATTTACTGCGTTATGTATAAACGTCATCCTTCAAACGGCATTGGTGGAACAGACATAATTAAATAAAATAGGCGCAAACAATTAACCGTAGTCATTTGATTATTTGATGCAGGGGCATTCTCCATGTTTTCCGAAGCGAAGTGACAAGACTCTCCGTGACTAATGTTAATCTATGACGTAATAAGTAAACCATGTGTTAGGTCTATTTAGGTCTCTGTTTATGCTTTTATGGGCTACATACACAAAGTGTGTTTCTGATCAATCACGGACAGGTTAATCAGTATAGGGGTATATCAGTTTGTTTACTGTTTTATCATGGTCAGTTTTGGGTTATACGGTTCACTACATGGGCATATGTAGGTGTTTTGTTACTGATGCTGTTTCTATCATCTACGTTTAGCATTGTGAAGTTTTGTTTATGACTGCTGTGCATCTTTATCTAAAGCTCAAAATGAAAAAAATGAAAAAACGATATTTGAAAATGTAATGGGAGTATGTGTACAACTCGATACAGTCCATCATATTTCTATAATTAGTTCCATGCCCTTATTGTTATATTAGAATTATACATTTCACTACTGACTCCTGACGTTCCTAAATTATTTATTTACTAATAGAAAGGTGATGCCAAGCGTGACCGAGTATCAGTTCTAGGAAATGACCAACGTGCATAACAATATCATGCTCTTTCCATACCGTATATTTCTGACTGCAACACCACGATATGATGCTAATGGACCTTGTGAATCAGCACAGATCAGTCGACCTGCTGCTAACATTCCGATCTGAAGTTGAATGCAATTTTTGATCGATCTATGCGGTTCTTTGACAAAGCGCTATGCAGGATTCTTGATGACCCCGTTTGGCTTTTATCGTGCGTTGAATCAAACAGAGAAGCATACCACATACAAATGTGACGTAGCCTTTTAAGACTAGTTGCTATGGAAGCTTCCTCGATAACACTTAATAAATATACAACTGATGGCCCATTAAGTCCGTAAAATCATCAGTCTGGAATATGTCCAACATATGCTTTCTTTTGAAAGATATGAGTCGCCCAGATTTGATTTGCCTCGTGTGGTCTGTACGGCTTTCGATATCCCCGACCTTGTGTCTTAGCCAACCAGACGGGACTTACGCTACAACCTCCCGTAGAAATAGTTGATCCCGGGCTGTACTCGTCCCGATATTTTCTCCATGGAAAGTACTGACATTATAACAACTAATTCGTTGCTTATTGGAATGTATTAGGGCTCAACATTGTACAAGCATGCGTTTGCATATAGAGAATAATGATTGATTTACCATATGCACTGTTACACGTGAGCGTAGCGAGGAAACATCAATCTGCTTGGGTCTAATGGAATGTTCGGACGCCTTGCTGGCAGTGACCGCTACTGATAGAATGATAACGCCAGTAAAATGATCGTTGTGTAGGGATCATGGATTTGACACATAAAATGGACTACCTGGAAGCATGGATGGCAAATGTGGATGACACAGTCCCGTGTGACGACGAGACCGCACAGGTAAGTGTTATCTGCTAGCAGTTTAGGCTTGTTTGGATTTTCATCCTGCTTAATGACTACTGGCAGTCTCCTGATAAGGAAAGCCTTGTACATATGTAGCTAATGGCAGAGTCCTGAAAAGGTAGTAAACCAAGTACAACAAAGGTGACCGAACGGACACTTGTTCTTCGAACGGTTCAACAGATCTTTACTTTACCTCGGATCGATTTTGTAAACAAACAAGGTAACACAAAACTTTGCATGGCTGATACGTCGTTTTATTTATTAATTTTATAAAATATTAATGTCAATAACTGATAGGTCCAAGCCTTTTCATCGTACACAAAAGCTGAACATAGATGTATATAGGTGAGAGGCACTGTATCCAATGCTTACGTGTAGACAAGTGAGAGAAAATGTATACATGTATTCCAGCTGATAGTTAATGGAATTGATTATCGGTATGATTTGTAAAATTAGTTCTAGAAGGAGACGAAATTTACAGAAACATGTTTGCATGAATTGTCAAACTGCGCTTTCGTTTCACAGTGAAGCCCAGCACACTATCAACAGTCGGTTCCCACTCTAACATACTGGCTCTAAGCATTTCACCAGTTAAACACATATCAATTTCAAAGCCCTGCGTATACAAACCGGATGATTTGGTACCGTTACCAACTTTGTCATTTATATTATATGTTTTGTGGCTTTAAAGGTCACATTGAGAATGGCTGTATACATGGTTAGCTATGGATAATACTCTGGCAGATATTCGATTGGAAACCTTAAAAAGCCTCATGTACGAGATTTTGTCATAATATACGTATATCTATATCTATATATGACGAATAAAACCAAAAACAATGGTAAAATCAATAGTGACTACATTGGTTCGAGGAGATGGTTGTTGTCCTTTTCTAGAGCAAACGTGGAAATGAATCAGTGTCTGTTATTTGTTGCAATAGAGCGGATCCCCCTATTTTGGATTTTCATCCTGCTTAATGACTACTGGCAGTCTCCTGATAAGGAAAAGCCTTGTACATATGTAGCTAATGGCAGAGTCCTGAAAAGGTAGTAAACCAAGTACAACAAAGGTGACCGAACGGACACTTGTTCTTCGAACGGTTCAACAGATCTTTACTTTACCTCGGATCGATTTTGTAAACAAACAAGGTAACACAAAACTTTGCGTGGCTGATACGTCGTTTTATTTATTAATTTTATAAAATATTAATGTCAATAACTGATAGGTCCAAGCCTTTTCATCGTACACAAAAGCTGAACATAGATGTATATAGGTGAGAGGCACTGTATCCAATGCTTACGTGTAGACAAGTGAGAGAAAATGTATACATGTATTCCAGCTGATAGTTAATGGAATTGATTATCGGTATGATTTGTAAAATTAGTTCTAGNCCCCCCACCCCCCGGAATGAATTCCGTTTCCTTCCTTATCAAACAATCACATCGGTGACATAGTTAATTATAGCTGATGCTTTTGACAAGGAAATCAATGACATTGTAAACACATCAGTGGTGATGTCAAATGTCTCCCTGCTGCTGTGCAGAGAATCAGTGGGATGAAAACACAAGACTGCTGTTAAAGTCAAACCAAATTGCACAGAGAATATCAATGAATATCGCCTTTTAAAGTTACAAATCAACATCACAAAAAAATCGATCATGTATATCCAAATTGGATGGTTAAACATACTGCATACCGAGGAATGTTTGCCGCAGTTTAGTTGTTGCCTGTTAGCATTACAGCGAACACTGATAAACAACATAATAAACATATGAATTAAATGTGAAGGGTAAAAGCAATGCTGGGCGAATACAGATTTTACCAGCTAAGGGCGAAAGTTTGACTCGGTTTACAGATATTCGTTAAAACATGTTTGGATATAAAACTTCAGTTTAAGTTCAACATAGTGTATATGCTCAATCATCGTTTTCTGTGGATACGTGTCTGATAATGATATAACGTTACTCGGCGTTCTTGATGCATGACCCTGTGATATTTAACTTGTGTGTTGCATAGCAAGTATATCAACGACTACCATGCGCTTACGCAAATACCAAAGGAAGACGAGATACAAACCAAAGCCCACGTATTCAATACAGTAGTATATGTCAACTGACACCTTTTTAACACAGGATGTACCAAATAGTGGTACTATGGTAACACATGACGAATATGTATAAAACAGGCTACAACCTTTGTAACATATGAAGTACGTATACCAACGAGGTACCTCGTAACACATGATGTACCAAATAGCGCTGCCACTATGGTAGCACATGTCGTACGTGTACCAATTATAGGGCTACCACTTCGTAACACAGGATGTACCAAATAGTGCTGCCACTATGGTAGCACATGTCTTACGTGTACCAACTATAGGGCTAACACCTCGTAACACTGGATGTACCAAATAGTGCTGCCACTATGGTAGCACATGTCGTACGTGTACCAACTAGGGCTACCACCTCGAAACACAGGATGTACCAAATAGCGCTGCCACTATGGTAGCACATGTCGTAGGTGTACCAACTAGGGCTACCACCTCGAAATACAGGATGTACCAAATAGTGCTGCCACTATGGTAGTACATGTCGTACGTGTACCAACTAGGGCTACCACCTCGAAACACAGGATGTACCAAATAGCGCTGCCATTTTGATAGCACATGACGGACGTGTATCAACTAGGTATACCACATTTGTTACACATGTCGCACTAAGTAGTGCTATAACCTAGGTAACAAATAATGTATTAAATAAGGCCACAATCTTGGTAACACATGACGTACTAGGTAGGGCAAGCATCTTCCTTCATTGTAACACATGACGTACTTGGTAGGGCAAGCAGCTTCCTCCATTGTAACACATGACGTACTAGGTAGGGCAAGCATCTTCCTTCATTAGAACACTTGACGTACTATGTAGGTCAAGCATCTTCCTTCATTGTTTCACATGACGTACTAGGTAGGGCAAGTATCTTCCTTCATTGTTACACATGACGTACTAGGTAGGGCAAGCATCTTCCTTCATTGTTACACGTGATGTACTAGGTAGGGCAAGCATCTTCCTTCATTAGAAAACTTGACGTACTATGTAGGTCAAGCATCTTCCTTCGTTGTTTCACATGACGTACTAGGTAGGGCAAGCACCTTCCTTCATCGTAACACATGACGTACTAGGTAGGGCAAGCACCTTCCTTCATTGTAACACATGATGTACTAGGTAGGGCAAGCATCTTCCTTTATTAGAACACTTGACGTACTAGGTAGGACAAGCATCTTCCTTCATTAGAACACTTGACGTACTATGTAGGTCAAGCATCTTCCTTCATTGTTTCACATGCCGTACTAGGTAGGGCAAGTATCTTCCTTCATTGTAACACATGACGTCCTAGGTAGGGCAAGCACCTTCCTTCATTGTAACACATGACGTCCTAGGTAGGGCAAGCATCTTCCTTCATTAGAAAACTTGACGTACTATGTAGGTCAAGCATCTTCCTTCATTGTTTCACATGACGTACTAGGTAGTGCAAGCACCTTCCTTCATTGTTACACATGACGTACTAGGAAGGGCAAGCATCTTCCTTCATTGTAACAGATGACGTACTAGGTAGGGCAAGCATCTTCCTTCATTGTTACACATAACGTACTAGGTAGGGCAAGCATCTTCCTTCATTGTTACACGTGACGTACTAGGTAGGGCAAGCATCTTCCTTCATTGTTACACATGACGTACTAGGTAGGGCAAGCATCTTCCTTCATTGTAACACATGACGAATCAAACTACCTCCTTTTCAAACATAATGTACCAATCACAATATTACATTAGGCAACAAATCCTCTTGCCGTTTTATTGTTTATATTAGGCCTTGGTATTGTTTTCAATGTTATCTTCGTTACTGAATAAATTGTAGGTATTCAGGCAAATAGTGATGTGTTTGACATTACTCTAAGCATAATGACATGATTAGGCGCTTGAGCAATGCCAAAGTTATATCACAGCTGCTATAAATCCTACTCTCTAGCTCCCACATAACGTACCAACTAGACGTGAGCCCAAAATAATTAACTATTTATACATTGTTCCAACCAAAATAGCTAACCACACTCTGTTTCCAACGAAACTCACCAAATACTCTCTAAATCCAACACAGTGTCCCAACCAATCACTTTCCTCGCAATGTACCAATTACCTCTCTATCACATACGTAGTGGTACAAATCAATCACTTCCTTCTTTTATGTATCAACCACTTTTAACCACAAAAACAAACGGATACAATGTATACATTGCTACCCCGATACAGCGTTCTAACCAATCACTATTTCCGATACAATCACTATTTCCGATACAATCACTATCGTCGTAATTCCAGAAAAAATATACACATATTGTGGGTGGTACCGATCAGAAAAAATGACTTTGTCATAAGAATGTAAAACCGAATCTAATTTTTATATTGCCTTCTTAAATAATAACCGACATTTCAATTTACACAATATGTCATTTTGCAGTATTAAGATATCGTGATTTTGTTATGACGTAGGATTGCGGCACATTGAAGTTTTTGTTGATATCAACTTAACTATGCATGCAATCCGGCATCGTTGGAAATTATCCCGGTGTTTATGCAAACAGAGACCACACTTGCTGCTGGCCCGTAAAACTCAGAAAACAATACTCCTTTTGTTCAGAAGTGTATTTTGCAGTGTGAATGTTTAAAGCAATGACATATGGAGACGGTTAATGTTCAAGTATTTCATGAAGATCGTAAACCCCTACCTTGATTGAAATAAACATTATAGTTATACCCCACTTTGCTTTAACTATTACAAATACCATAATATGCTTCATAGGATCGCGGAACTAATATGATATGCTTTATTCCGAATGTAAGTCTAATTAAGGCCTGATTTATTGGAAATAAATGTCGAATAGGATATGCTTCGTTTTGTTTATTTTACGTTAGTCATTTGTCTTATATGAGTGTTTTGTTGTGTTCATTTAGTCTAATACAGTGTGTCTTCCTCTGAATATTGCCCCTACAGGATGTGCCTCCACTACACCTTAGTCTAATAGGAAGTATTTTATTTTGCACGTTTGTCTAATAGGATGTTTTTCATTCTGCACGTTTGTCTAATAGGATGTGCTAAAACGTGTTAAACATTTAAACAGAACGTAAAAGGATGGTAGGAGTATGTGTCCTATACGTAAAATGATGCCTCATATATCTTTTTTACCTTACGATGTCCAAATAAGGACTGACTTATTGGTATAGCGATGGAAATCTCCATCAGGATGGACGAGCGCACGCGATCATTCAATTACAGGCCTGTTCCAATTTGTCCTGATATACATCACAAATTTCACCCGAGATTAAGTCGCTCGCCAGGCAACGAATGTTAATTAATTTTCTCAATCCAGAATCACTCATTATATTTTCTACCAAGTTAGGACCTTTTATATAACGACCCTATAAGGAAGATTTCGCTGAACATTTATGTTCATCGGAAGATTGCACGGAAGTAAAAATTGACTTAAGATTTACAACACGAAAAACTCTCATTAGGGTTAATATGTTGTCATCACGTGGATTGATAAGTGTTATAAATAGATTTATAGTGCTGTCAGAGCTGCAAAATAGGTCTTTAATTCATCCTAACCCGGTTCAACTATTCATCAATATTTTATCAGATAAAAGGGAACATCTTCTGTATCATTTATGATTTTATCATTTACTGCTGATATCAATATGTATTGTCATATTAATTGAATTCCAATACTTTAAATAAAGCGTACTATATATATCACCAATCAGTTTTCATTGACATTACCTAAAGTATAAGAACATTTCTTTTCACACTGCATCAACAGACGACGGTGCATTGTAGAGCCATTACTCTTTGCCAACGGAATCTATCATACATTTGAGATACAAATGTGCACTTGTAAGTTATACATGTATCTTAAAGATAATAATAATAAAAAATAATCAAGGTTCTTATATACCGCTTTATCACAACCTAGTTCGTAGATCTTTGGGTTCACAAATTATTATCCGTGGTTATAGGGCCTTTGCAACAAGTTAATACATTTCTCAACTCCCTGGGGAGCATACAACCGGAGCTGCCATTTCGGCGCTAACAGCTAGCATTCAACAATTCTAGCATTACAGCTGAGTAGACTGGAACAAGCTGAGTAAAGTATCTTGCTCAAAGATACAGCACAGTGCCGTGCCGTGACTCGAACCCGTATTCCTTCGGTCACGAGCCCGGCGTCCTACCACTAGACTACGTTGCCTCCAAAATGAATAATCAAAGAAATTATAGTTACTGCTCATAGGTAAATTTCAGAATTTTTTGTTGTAAGTGCAGGATTTTTTTGTTATGAAATCAAATCAATAAATACATCCGCTTTGTCAGGCAATGTTGTCAATATACTACAGACCCATCATGCTACACAGTCTAGCGTTGTTGTTATGTTTTGGTAAGGAGCGCGGCGTGACGTAAGTGCAGAGGGTGGAGATTAACACGAATAAAAAATTGTTCTATCGCAGAATCGAACATAATTCGTATCCAATCAAACCACGTACTTCAAATAAATCTTGTTTAAACACGGTTCTGGACAAATAAAACGGTCTGGCGTGAATGTCTGATGCGTTTAAATAGATTATTTTTTCCTTAGATTATGTAGTTTTGTTGCTTTTCTGTTTGACGGTGTGTTTTACGATATCTTTATAACAGTTATCGGTGTGATTGTTGTCTATTCTATTTGATACGCCCAGATGGGGTACATTAAGTACATGTATCATCTTTAAGGTGGTCATTTAATAAGAAAGATGATGATAATGTTTTCCCTTGGACTCATACCATCACAATTCGATAAAAGTGATGCTTGAGTAACATTAACTAAAATAGATATAATGACAGTGACACGCTTGATGAGCAAGATATTGAAATTACCCACAACCTCTCCTCCATCATTGACTTCATTGAACCGGGAGTATTTTGTCGGTGCTACACGTGTCACCGGGAGTATTTTGTCCATGTTACACGTGTCATCGGGAGTATTTTGTCCGTGTTATACGTGTCATCGGGAGTATTTTGTCCGTGTTATACGTGTCACCGGGAGTACTTTGTCCGTGTAACACGTGTTACCGGGAGTATTTTGTCCGTGTTACGCGTGTCACCATGAGTATTTTGTCGGTGTTACATGTGTCACCGGGAGTATTTTGTCCGTGTTACACGTGTCACCGGGAGTACTTTGTCCGTGTTACACGTGTCACCGGGAGTACTTTGTCCGTGTCACACGTGTCACCGGGGGACTTTGTCCGTGTTATACGTGTCACCGGGAGTATTTTGTCCGTGTTACACGTGTCACCGGGAGTATTTTATCGGTGTAACACGTGTCACCGGGAGTACTTTGTCCGTGTCACACGTGTCACCGGGGTACTTTGTCCGTGTTATACGTGTCACCGGGAGTATTTTGTCGGTGTTACACGTGTCACCGGGAGTACTTTGTCCGTGTTACACGTGTCACCGAGAGTACTCTGTCCTTGTTACACGTGTCACCGGGAGTACTTTGTCCGTGTTACACGTGTCACCGGTATTATTTTGTCCGTGTTACACGTGTCAGTTCAAGAGATCGCGGTTACACAGGCTCAATATTGGGGCGTAATGCCACATGATGACTTAACTCGTTGATTGCAATGCCCTACTATTCTTTTCTCACTTAGATAGGCCTCTACAGTAGTATGTTGTCTGTATTGTTCCCTGTTGAATATTATAGATGTTTCGGTCGTATCTTGTTTACTGATACTTTGACAGAAGCGCCTATATTTACTCTATAACCTCTAACCACACTCCCGACCACATCCTCAGAGGTGTTTGTCAAACTATATTATCAGCATAATGACACCAGTCGATACATCTAGAACAATTGTTATATATGTTACCAATGAACAGACTCCAAGTAGCATTAGGGAATGTCACTATTGTTAAAGATGTTGATATAACATGTGCTTAATTCTGCTGTGAACATTAAAAGGTTGTATTCAGTTGATGTATTCGACCAGACTGGATCACCTTTGGAAACTATTAATGTAACACACCATTATACAATTGGTGTTTATACCCTCTCTTATATCACAAACGGAAACCCGTAAAGCTGCTCAAACAAACCACAGGGGAAACAGCTGACAACAACACACTAAAACACAACAGCATAATGGGTTTCGTGCTATAGTGGTATCTCAACCAGGAGAGCAAGTGTTGGCAAACCTATCATTTACAGGGTTGGAAACACATTCAAAGGTGAAATATTAAATCTGTCGCTCAGGAAACGTCTACGGTATTCATTGTATGGGCTTTAAGCCGTATATGGGTTATGGATAGGATGTCGAATGTTGGTCAGAATAATAGCGTGTAGGTAGGATGTCGAATGTTGGTCAGAATAATAGCGCGTAGGTAGGATGTCGAATGTTGGTCAGAATAAAAACGCGTATGCATTGAATTATTGCCACTATTGCGATAGACACGATTGAACGATACGTTTAAAGGATACATTAAAATATTGTTATGATTTGTGATAATACGTCATAACTCATCAATTGATATCAATATTGCAAGTAATGCCATTACACACATTTCAATGAATAGGAAAATGTATCGTTAAGAAACTTTAAACATTTATTTCGTATGCAACACCTCTTCATAACTGTGTCATGATCCATAACTAATTTATCACGATATATGACCCATGTGTTTTGACGTCCCATGACCTTTGTGTTGTGATGTAACATGATATATGTGTTGTGACGTCATATTACCTATTGCTGTGACTATATTTGAGCTTTTTGTTCTGAGGCCGTACGATCTATCCATATATTCTTACAAATTCAACCCAGAAACAAGGAAGTGCAACTTCATCATGAAATTAGGAACTGTTGACAAGAATTGTATAGTGAAAGATGTATTACATGTACATATGTGCGTATTTTGACATGTCTATACAGTGATTATTCGGAGTAACTCCATAAGAATAATATAACTTTAACAAATCAAATTTTAAGTTCCTCTATAATGGTAAGGAATTTGCTTGTTGAATTAACTGTCTCACTATCTTAGTTTTTGTAAGCTAAGAATAAATGTATTAAGAATATTACTTTCATATAAGACCGTTGTGGTTATGCAAACGTATAAACACGCATTTTGATAAACAATATGTGTTCTACAGAATTTTTAAAAGACACAATGATATGTATTAGTGTTTCCTTGGTTTTATTATGGACACACGAACATTGTATAGTGTTTTCGCGGGTTATTATTGCAGATACAAGACCATGGAATGATGTTTTCTGCGGATTTTAATGGAAACGAAAGCATTTATGACATTTTGTTGGGTTTATTATCGACACGAGAACATGTTTTGGTGAGAACCTAGTATTTTGTTTTCTCTGATTGAACACCTGTCATTGGCTTTTACCTTTAGAGATATCACCAGGATAAACCATTATCTTCAACTCCTTACATCAAAATGTCGGATGTTCAGTACGTCTAATGTCCAGGCCCTCTATTGATTGGATCTGTGTACTTTAGTTGTCACGACATCCTAAAGCTCACAGTTGCTTACAATGCTGTGTTTCTGTTTTGAGTTACATATAAACTCAATGTGGCTGTAAAGTGCATGTAACTTTCAAAGAAGCACTACTGAACCTATTCAGTTCAGTTTGGCAAGACAACTTATCACATTTTCAAAGAGCGATGTCAAGCTTGTATTAAATAAGAATATTTAAAGAAGTATAATCTATTTATGAAATATCTGATGTTTGACATATATATCATTTGTTTATAATATCTTTTATATAATTTTATATAGTTTTACAGGCTTGACATTGCTGCATGAATAAATGTGAAGTCTGCTTCACACATATAAACATTTGACATACCACGTGATCGTATCAGACGTATATACTATAGTAACATACCTTCTGTACACCTTTTATACCAATGCGCATGTCCATTTATACATATCTCAAGAGGTACCAAACTAAAATAAGATGTTAATTATTTTGTAACTACAAACTGAAAACCTTTACAATCTGAGAACACGCTGAAAATCTATCGTCGATCCAACAGACCTTTAATTATTTAGCTATTGATACCATCGTCGAGGAGTTGGTCACGTTTTGCTACCGTAGACATATTTATTGTGTATATCCAATGGGTACGGGTACAGTATAGTTATGGCCGTATCGTAATCAATATTTACCGTTTATCATAAAACCATTGATCGACATTTGTGTTTGAAAAGAAATAAAATCGTTAAATTTCTAAGGTCTATTTTATGAACAGACGTAGACAATTCATCACGTTGTTCACCGACGGGTTAATCTTCAGTGTGAACAATATGATGAAGTAAATCAATCTAAAATGTGTTTTTGATGGGTCACGTGGAATTTCTAAAAATAATATTTTGTCTTTTAAACCCTAAAACAGTCATCGTAATTTTATTTTATTTTTTATTTCTGGCAATCAATTGGTTTATTCTAGAACAAATGATTATTATTTTCGATCCCTTCACTACTATTACGAATCTCAATTTATACCAAAGGTACACAGGGCTGTAATTTATAAAAGAAAATATCTATTTATATTACGTTCAGATATAATGCCATATTTACATGACTTCTCTCATGATAGACAACGCATCTTGACACTTACCGAAAATATGATTGTATAATGTTCACCAAACAAACAAACTATATTGCAAGCATGAAACCTGATTTTATGACCTTATAACTACTTTTTGTAGATACATGTATTTCCATCGTTGAGATTCTATCTACGTTACAAAAGCGATGTATTCCTTACCTTAACCTGATTTTCATTTATGACATGATAGTTCACAGTAACCTAGATCATTGGAAATATATAATACTTCTTGGGTTTGAGGGGGAACATCACAACGAGAACCACATGTGGTTCAGTGGTACCTTCCCGACGATCCTGTTATCTGTGATTTGTGGAGGACCATGGTTTTCCTGTTAGGATATGTGTTCTCTTTTAACTTTTAATATTAGGCTTTCTGTTTGACTTTACATATGAGTGTAACCTGTCTGATCCTTTATAAGCCATATAAAGAAACAGGTGTATATAATTGAGCATATGTAAGGTTCAGCCTCGAACGGAAATTCTGGCAAAATGTCGGGGTAAGTATTACTAGTTTTTTTCGACCCTGGATGAAAATTGTGACTCTGGTGTAAGCTTAAACTCCTGTTGGAAAAGGAATATTGTCTCTCGCAAATAAAAAGAAATTAATATTCCACTGCACTAAAGGAAATCTACGCTGAGCACGTAATCAAACGGTCTTTTGTTGGTCATAATACACACGAAATGAACAAGAAAATACACTTAGATGATACAAACTAGAGATTTCACACTCGAACTATTCGGTAAATTAGTACTCAGACCGATTAATGTATCTTGTTGGAGCAAAGGCCATTTCCAATTTCCGCCGTATAGACTGATAGGTGATTGGCGGCTGTGTATATCACTTCCGCGGAGGGGCTACATGTAAAGTTATATAAGGGAAAGGAGGCCTGTCGCCTCTAACCTCTTCTGTGAGACTTCCCAAAACCTATCAAACTATACACTGATCAAGGAAACATTTACAGTATGAATGTTCAGCTCTGGTGTTTCTTGTTGGTTTATATACTATGTGTGATATAGTTTTACGTATCATTCTGTGATTGGTGTCATGATTACGTTTTGTAGTTGATTTACGAAATTGCTATACATTGCACAAATGAACCTGAATTTCGAATTGTTTTCTCAACATACACATCTTCAAATTCAAATGCATTTCTCATTTGTTTCATCGTCCAATCCTATTTATGAGACGAGACATTAAGGGAATCCATTACATACGAGAATGTTAAGTGTATTACTCCTTTTGTTGGTATTTTGAATGATTTTACTTCAATGAGATGGCTTTCTAGCATAAAAGGTATATTTTTGCTGCTGAGAATTGATAATATATATCTATAATATACATCTAGGTATGTAAATACGTGGTTCTAAAATACTTTACGGTTTGTATGTTAGCATGAGGTTGTCTATTTTGTCCGTTGCATGACCTCTCGTATTTTAGAGGACACGAATGTCATTAGTATGCATACGTTGAGCTGTAAGCGGACTGGCTTTCTTTATTGATTTCGAGAGCCATGTTGTATGGAGTCAACATTGGTAATCAAAGCGAATCTGACAGGCGCGGACCGGGCGAGGCGAGCTCACCAGCAAAACATCAAACAGACCACGCAGTCACTCCTTCTAATTTTCATCTAAGCCCAACATCAATTACGTACTGAAAACATTATTTCAGATCGGGCTGCAACATTATATAGGTTTTATGGGTACATCTTTTTCGTTGGTGCATGTTAAGATCGAATCTAATACTTACAAAAAAACAGCCGTCGAGATAATGTGGACATCAAATTCTTAGAATTACATTTACTTTATATATTTACATGTAAGGGGGCCGTGTTCGCAATTAATTGACGCAATATGAGGAACCCAGTCCCTCTCACAGAGACAGATATTCGTTTGTTCGGATAAACAAGTGAAAGGGACATTTCTGTCAATGTCTTACACATAAACACATACATAACTGTCTGGTGACCGTTGTGTTGCATCAAGTAAATGCAATCGTCCTTTGCACTATGTTCGATAACTTTGATAACCGGTTTAGCGTCCCGCTGTCCGTATATAGATAAAACGTGTGTTCATCTATGACTCAATATAGTGATGTGTGTATAGAAGTAAGTCCACCAAAGGTCAACTTTTACCCGTTGTTGGAGATGACGCCATACTCACTGACTGTTCGCATTTATTTAACATATGTATATTTTCAAGGTGACCTCATTTAACTTTGCATGTATCCTTTTTGAATATTAAGAACAAATTATGTCTGTATCTTCATTGACTGCTTGGCCATATTCTGTATGCATATCCATAAGTAATTTTGACATATTTCGAATGTATCTTCATTGAATATTTGGACATATTTTATTTGTATCTGCATTGCTTATTGGGACAAAATATGGTGTATATTCATAAGTTATTAGGACATTATCTGCATTTATCTTCATTGAGTATTGTGTCGTAATCTGCCTTAATCTTCAATTATTATTGAGACATATTATGTATGTATCTTCAATGATTATTGAGACATGTTATGCTGTATGTATTTTAATTGATTATTAGAACATATTCTGTAGGAATCTTCGTTAGTGATTGGGACTTTCAGTTATCATTTGAAACTTGGTCTAGACTTACAATCATTGATTGTTGAAATTACTGTCTGTATGTTACTTCGTATTGATTTGGGCGACATATCTTTTGTGTTTTCTTGTTAGATATCATGGACATATTGATGTCGTTTTATTTCTTTTTAGGGACTATGGTCTGTATACAAATTCTTTGATTAATAGGGTCGTGTTCTATATACTTATTCTCATTGATTATTTATGTATCACCATTTATTGTTGAGGACATTGTATTTGTATTGTGTTGTCCTTGGTAATTAGAAATATATTATGTATAATATTTCGTTATAGTTGTTGTATCTAAATACCGGTAATTTGATGTTTGAATCGCATTGAAACATGTATATTGGTACTTGTACATCATGAACGTCTGGACACATGTGTTATGCGTAATGATTAACCGCACAATTTTGCAGGAATTCAAAATAATCGACTTTGAAAAGAGAGATACTGTACAATGTAAAAGAAAGAGAATCGTGTTACACTATGTATTAATCCTTAATTAATAACTCATAATTTAGCTTAAATCCATAGTGTCTGTTAATGTTATTTATAGTCTGTATGTCGTACACACCACGTCCTCGGTTCCTGATGTATACCGGGGCTGTCTCACCGCTGTAATGTTCAGATAATAGATTACCCCTTACGGTAATTTACCGTAAGCGAATGGTCAACGAGTCGATCCTTTAATCTTCAGAAATGTTAACTTCCAACGGCTATTGTGATATCGTCTGATTAACGTAGGATTGGTGTAGGATACAGACGCAGTGCCGTTAATATCATTATCTCTCATACGAAGTTATCACTATCCAACTGTAGTATCAAACCAACACAACTATAAGGCTAACATCAATTCACAGCAAATATAACCTACTTCACATCACAATAATATAACCTACTTCACATCACAATTATATAATACTTCACATCACAATTATATAATACTTCACATCAAAGTAGTATACCCTATATCCATATCACAACAATAAAACATACTTCATATCACAACAACATAACCTACTTCATATCAAAACGATATTTTTTTGTGTATATCACAACAATATAACCTACTGTTAAGTAGCATTGTGTTCTTTCTAAAATGATAGGATAGATCAATTGAAAATGCACGTGTTGTTGATTGACCAAACAGATTAATAGCAATATATTAAGAAAAGCAACCGAAAAACTATGTATATCATTAAAGAATTTAATTATCAAAGATTAAATTGTAACGAGTTATTTGATATATCGTGAACGACCATTGCTGGTCTGAGTGCCCTGGCATAACCCCGTACCCACCAAAAACCATATGACGAGATACGTACAGGTACCGCTTAGTCAAGTACGCCTTTCTTTATTCAGGATATTTGATCGATATTTAACAGGCATCAAAGGTCTTTTGTCTTCGGTTAAGTGGCTAAGGTCGGATCTGTTTCGTTTGATAAAACCTTGTTGTGTTAATGGAGAGTTAATTTAACTACAATCACGTGCAAATACACATGCCTGAGTACGTCATAAAGTAAATCCGAGTCTTTAGTTACGTACACCAGGAACCTGGTGTAAAGATCAAAGGCACCGCCTATAGCTCCATACGTGGATTTTCTGTTTTGAGGGAGCAAAGGTGACGGTAACGGCGCACAGAGGCTATCACAAAGACGAGTAAATGAAGTTCCATTTTCTTAAGGCATAGTTTTTATCCGATTTTTTTTTATACCTGTGGCCGGAAAATACTGATTAGGTGATTATTCGATCTTGTTTACTATGTTATATCCCAAGAAAATTTTGCAGCTATGGATAGTGTCAGTTCTCGCCTCGTCCTAGCTTGTTGATTAAGCATAACTACATTTTGTGTTTGAAGAACACAATTTCTGCACCTTCGAAAGAGGTTGAGCGTTAAATGATAAATTCGAATGTATTACGGTCATTCAGCTCTTAACCGTATTTGATGGTGCCGAAACGCCCTTTCCGTTTCTATTCGTTACTGTTAATGTTATCAAATGCCCCACACATATTTCAGAACAGACAGCAATAACACCATTTCATTATTACACGTGGCACTAAATGTCTGTATTGTCAAAAGGATATCAATACGTCAATAAAACCGAATTTATCAACCTTGTCACGAAATGTTAAATATTATCTACAGAATCGCCTCAACGCAATACCCCTCTTATTCCGAAACGCTAAACCCTGCATAGATTTTTAAAGATTTTAATTTAATTTTACTTTTAATATTTATGTAATATACAACACTTTGATAATGTGTAGCAGAAAGCAGCAATGCATGTGTAATGAGTTTAACGTGACTACCAATATTGTCCGTGTTTACACCATCTGTATGAAATTTCACAGAGTAAATTAGAATGTTACTTCACTTAAACACTTCTCACCACAAGCACATCAGTGTTTGGCATTACACGGATGCTTCGAAGAATTATACGTATCACGCCTTCCTTTGTTATTGCATTTATTTAACTATATAATAAAGATGTCGGGAAGAATAAAATGCTTTTGTGAAAAAATGTTTTTAGTTGGATACTGGTAAGCGCAACCTTTCAAAACCAACTCCTTGTTATACTTATCTTCACTGATATACATATACACGTGTAGTTTTGGTACGCACGGCAGATGGTTAAATTAACATGTTTTTAAACGCTACACACTTACTACTAAATCCCCAATAAATTGGTTGCTATGGCAATGGGCTGGTGAGAAGAGAAACGCTTTTCACAGTTATTGACGTAAACTTCTGTGTTGGTCCGACATGTGCTGTAAGAGCTGATCTAGCAGAAGTACAAATACAGAGATAAAAAAGTCAAAACAAAATGGAGTTAAAGCAGTCAATGTTCTGTTTACGAATGAGAGGTAGCATGTTGGAGTCTATTAGCCCAGCACACGTAACAATCAGGAAGATCTGATTCTGTCACAGTTTGTCATATCACTATTTAAGAAAATTTACTATACATATTACAGCAATTTAATGCCAGTAGTTAGACTGCCTATTAGGATTTGGTCAAGGTAACCCTCTACCGTTATTGATTTAACATAACGTCTGACCCCTGATGTAGTACTCCCCGATGAAGTCCGGAATACTTTCAATAATGTCTAACTAAAGACATATCGATCTGGAGTCTAATGCTTTCGAAATACGTCATGTATGTAATGGAAACGAGCTTTCTGATCTCAGGATTTGTTTTCATACGTAAGATTTGAATAAATGTTAGCAGGGCATAGACTGGTCTATTACCACGATTACAATCACGACCGTTTAAATATGGATATGTTAAACTGATTGGTGTATTGGAAGTATAGTAGAGTTATATATCTTTTGTTAAACGGGCGAGTCGTGTGTTGGCAAAATTGTATACGAAGATCCTATTTTAACTACGTGTGATTTGCTCAATGCAAGTTTTACACGTGTAGATACAACGTAATGTAAATAGCTTATTGTATAATAGTAAGCGCATGCCATTAAATGGTTATAACTTAATGTTCATAAGTTAGTGATAATTATTTTGTGCATATAAATTAGAATATGAAACTTATCACAAATACCTCAGCGCGTTTGAATTATATATAATGTATTGTATATAACTTCATGTGTAGGCCTATTAAACATTTCTAAGCCTGGAAATTAATGACTGCCCCATATGTCACTAATGCACCCCGACACACTTTTGTTATGTGTACAATGTACTTAGCAATGTGTCTTAATATTACAACAATGCTATTACAACCTACTACAATGTCCCTATGACATAATATTACATAAAATGTTGTTTCTACCTAGATTAACAATAACTTTTTTGGGTTTATGAAATTTATCTTATTTTGTTTCTTCTCAAGCTTACAAGTACCCTTATAACGGGGCAATGTCTGCCCCAATATCTCAAAATCATGAATGTCAGGTTTTTTCCACATTTAGTTTCAGCTTCTGTTCGCTATATAAATTAAGCATGTAACATACCTTCAACGAATGTTCTACAAACATATATGTTTGTATCATCTGTAACAACAATTAAATTCAAACTATGTTTATCAAAATTTAAGTGTTCCCATCAATGGCCCATTTGATGAGTTTTGACCTTAAACAACAAATGAATCAATGCTTTTTTCTGTATTATGTGAATTAGTATGATGTTGTCTTCTGTTTCAATTCCCTTTGTGTCAGTTTTTGCAGCACAAACATTGCATTTGTAATATAATTAAGGCTCAGCGTATTGTTTTGTTCTTTATCATTTTTTCATTCATCTCCGATTAAATTGTATCCCCTTACAAGGTAGTAAGCGGAATTATTAAGATCATAAGCGTTATCCTTTTTGTTGATTAGAACATTACAACCTTTTGTGCAAGATTTAGTTTTTTTCTCCATCAAAATAGGTTCTCGTTTATGTTTTAGACACATTTTAAAAGACGCCCATTAACGAGGCGCATACATGTACATGTAACAGAGGCTTTACACAAAGATAACAGCCAGCTACCACGCTTATCTACGTGTACAGATTACTCCACGTTCTTACGTTCGACTTTATTTCATTGTTATTGTTATCAAAACTGTCCAACATGTAACACATTTTACTATAACAATACTAACTTGCCTACTGCCTGTGCTCGAGGTTCCATCCCCAACCTCAAACATGACCATTGTCATACCTATTAGGAGTTCAGTCAGTTAGTTGACCATACTCATAAAGGCTTTCCATTGGGAAGAAGCAAAATAATATCAGGAGTACAATTTTGTTAGGAATACTTTTTATTTGTTTTACTATCCCTTGTTTCTTGGCTTTGTACACGAAATTACCATAGGCTCTCATATGCACCACCATTTGGTATCAACATATACACAAAGTAATATAATGTATATAATGTTTACGTACAATTCTGCTAGTTCGATTTACCACAGAGTTCTTTTCAGATGTTCCTGGACGTTATGGCGTATTCAGTTATCCAAAGTGGCGTGATCTATAATTTGTGCAAAATCAAGAAACAAATGAACACAAATAAACAAAACTACGGCAAATATGAGCAAATCAAATGCTTGTATACATATCCTAAATAGGTACATAGAGAATGACATAAAGCGTTCCGGAATGTTCATCCCCAAATTCCAGGGTTGAGGGTTCTGTACGCGCCACCTTGTGGATGATACAGATAGACTAGTTTGATCATTTGATGTACATCAAAAGAATCGCACTGCAGTGCAACGGTAAAATTGGCCGACTATGAAGTCGGTTGTCGCTCCTATGTTGTTTTCAAAGGACAGTTATCAATTGGTCTTCTTTTTTTTTTTTTTACATAAAACTAGTCAAATAGCTACGGGCCTTCGTTTTTTTTCATGCAATATTACAGGGGTGTAGCGAGCATAAATGAGAGTCACCCTGGGATTCCGAGAATGTGAAGTGGTGAGCGGCTTCTGCTTTACTAACGACACTAGTTTATCCAAGCAATGCCATACACTCAAAGCGAAACCAGGCACACTAATGAGCATACTCAAAAACATCGACTTTCATAATACCTCCAGACGATTAAATGTCTCTGTTATTCGTTTGCTACAGAGTGGCGTCGTGGCGTCATTACAGTTGTACCTCCTCATGACTGTACATTTTATCAAGCATACCCGGTAACCTGTGTTGCCCTTTAATGGATTTGTTTTCAAATAGTTCCAACTTTTTGCCTCTACCTATCTATATATATTGAAATCTACCTCCAATCTTGTGTTGCTTCCCAGCGGTATGCCGAATAAATGTACATTTTATCAAGCATACCCAGGAACCTGTGTTGCCCTTTACTGGAACTGTTCAAGTAATTTCAACTATTTGCCTATACATATCTTTATGTATGTTGAAATCTTCCTCCAATCTTGTGTTGCTTTTATTGACCCATATCACCCCGGGATCCCTTAGACTTTAGTCCCGGCTGGCATTTTCTTTAGACGCTACTGCAGCTTTGTGATTTGTTTTACTTTACCATATATCTTTCGTTCTAACTCCAGTCCTCTTGACATACACTTAAGACTTTAGTAAGTCCAGGCTGGCGTTTTCTTTGCCGAACCATATACCTTAGACTCTACCTCCGGACTTCTGATACCTTTGTTTACATGAGGTGAAATAGCAGGTGTTCGCTATAACCTCACTATGATATTAAAGATTTGGCGTGCACGCGTGGGCACTGGACCTATGATCGTACGGCTTCACACTCTGAGACAGTGCAGTAGACATATGTTAGAGATGTGGAGATATGATTGGCATATCTTCCCGGGGGATCGAAGTCGGTACCTATATAATACTAAAGGGGGTACCATAAACAAGCAGGATAGACTAACAATGTACGGGTTGGATCACGGCACCCCTATAAGTTTGTGTTCGTACACTTTGAGTCGGATTCCATTTCTTGAGAACCAACTATTGTGATTAAGATTGACATTTGTCTATTGCACATAACATTGATTATATCATTTCTGTTTCATCAAGATCCCGGGGTCACTGCGCTTCTCATATCGTACTATAATTATCAAAGCATTGACGTTAAGATAAATTAGGTTATATGTCTTGTATACACTATAAGATGATTGATAGATATCGTAACACGGTTAGGATAACAACCTTACATGTAAATAGCTTAGATGTAATTGAATTGATAACGAATATCAAAGAGAGCAAGCGTCTATGATTCAGCAAATACACGTAGGTAATAGTTTACGGTTCCTTGTTTCCTTGCATATACTCAATGTCCGTTGCTTAGTGACTCGTTACCAGAATTGTCTATCGGATAGGACGATAGGACTCGTTACCAGCAGAGTCTCTAGGATAGGACTCGTTACCAGAATAGTCTCTCGGATAGGACGATAGGACTCGTTACCAGCAGAGTCTCTCGGATAGGACTCGTTACCAGAATAGTCCCACGGATAGGACTCCGTACCAGAATAACCCCTCGGATAGAAATCGTTACAAGAATAGCACCTCGGATAGGACTCGTTACCAGAATAGTCTCTCGGATAGGACTCGTTACCAGAATAGTCTCTCGGATAGGACTCGTTACCAGAATAATCTCTCGGATAGGACTCGCTTCCAGAATAGTCTCTCGGATATGAACCTTGGCCGTAGGTACTATGCCTCAGTGACTCGTAACCAGAATAGTCTCTCGGATATGACCCTTGGCCGTAGGCACTATGCCTCAGTGACTCGTTACCAGAATAGTCTCTCGGATATGACCCTTGACCGTAGGCACTATGCCTCAGTGACTCGTTACCAGAATATTCTCTCGGATATGACCCTTAGCCGTAGGCATTATGCCTCAGTGACTCGTTACCAGAATAGTCTCTCCGATATGACCCTTGGCCGTAGACACTATGCCTCAGTGACTCTTTACCAGACTAGTCTCTCGGATATGACCCTTGGCCGTAGGCACTATGCCTCAGTGACTCTTTACCAGAATAGTCTCTCGGATGTGACCCTTTGCCGTAGGCACTATGCCTCAATGACTCGTTACCAATATGTGATACGGGATAGAAAGCGAAGTTGTTGGTACCATGCCGCAATGGATTGTTATCTGAATAACAAATTCGACAGAACTCCTACGGTCAACACACTTACATCGACTGCACAATGTTTTTCGACAATCTAGATTTCATGCAAATTAACTTTAATGTTTATTTTTTGACGAAAATCTAGATCTGTAACGTATAAAAAGACCTTATACTTAGGCTCTATAGATTTTCAAAAACAAAATTGAAAACAATATATCACATCCAGCTGTTGAAATAAATAGCCTTGAGGCGACTCTGACACATTTCATAAAGCATTTTGTGCGCAATTATCCTTTGCTCATCAATAGTACAAATATAGGCAGTATTAAGCAAATGCCCTTAAACATAAATTCCAAAAGATTTTTTTTAATCTCAATATGAAATTACTTTGCAGTTAGTACATCCCTTAAATGAAGCATTCGGAAAGTTTCTGTGTCCAATATATATTTACTGATTTAAATTATGTTTCTGCTGTTTTTAGTTTATCCCTACGAAATATGTATATTGCTCTGCGGTTTATTGTACAGATAATGGTCATACACGTGTATTTGACGTATGTCGGCAAAACATAATCTGATCTTGAGGAGCTCCCGTCACAGACAAATTGCATGTGAGTTTTGCAATAAAGTTGGGTTTTTTATGAAAAATATATATTCTTGATATTATTGATAATTTTGTCATAACACATGCCTTCACATGGTATAGTACCCCCCCCCC